>NC_056736.1:28086186-28164895 GCF_019279795.1 Protopterus annectens | reverse complement strand
CACACACATCTCACTAATGTGATTAGCTGCCTTAAACACATGCAATACCCAGACCATCTCAAACAAATGTGGCTAGACTGTAGTGACCATTGGATAGGCACAGTTGATACTCAACATGCACATAACATACACATCTATGTCATACACAGAGCATTTTAACATGCTACACATAAAGGATTCCCAAACCCTCTGTAAAGATGCACTCCAGTATCCAAAATCTCATCCACACATTACACATAATTTACTTGAGGGGTAGAGGCCTTTCATGGGGCATTTAAGCACTCTGCAACACATTACACATTCATGTCAGGGAATGCTCCTTATTGGCCTCCTTACAAACTCACGTAACAACTGGTTGTGAAACGGTGAATGTAACCAAGGTAGCACAGTTCTGGCACAGCATGATTAGTGCTGGTTTGGGAAACATTTGTAGCCTTGAGTGACCACATGATGCTTCATGATGATGGCCTATGATACTATACTCCATCCAGTTATTGTAACCACAGTAGTACACAAAGCTTTCATTGCTATACACCTTAATGTTGCATGTGTGCACACATATGCACCTTTAAACAATAAGCATATCAATCATTTGCACAACTGACAGATATATGTCTTGCGATGCTATTGAGTGGCTAGGTCATATGATACACATTGGGTATGTGTAGTGTTTAAATATGCAGTTGTGTTTTAGCATGCCATGTCATGGATGAGACTGGCATGTCCACAATATGATCTACACTCACCATAAGTACTGTACATTGGGTATGTGGCCGAATGGTATTCCATCAATTATCCATGCAGCACTGATGATGTTGTGTAAATACTCATCATGCATGTGCTAAAAATGTGTCCACAATTATTTGCTAAAGACACAGAAGCTGTAATTAGCATTAGATACATATCTGACACACGGATACACATCCACAATGGTATGTACACCTGTGAGTTATGGTGCACAGTACATTACAGGGTTATGGATACCTGCACAGCAATGTTGTGTCCATGTATGCATTGTGTTCCAGTGGGAGGCCCATCACCTAATAACAAAACACATGCATCAAAGCCATGTATACTGTTAGTAACAAGGACTGTCTACACTTGCACTGCATGCTGTTGAGAAACACATGTCCTGCATGCTGACATGTGTGATATGACTGTTTTGCTTGTGATACTGTACCCCACCATCACCTGCTATTGTGTATGTTCTGAGATTGCTAGTGTTGTGTGTGTCTGCTTTAGGGAGGAGTGTATTTTTGTGTGTGTGCATGTGTGCATGTGCGCATGTGTGCATGCGCGCATGTCTGCATGCATGCATGTGTGCATGTGCGCATGTGTGCATGTGCACATGTGATCTGAAGTCATGTTCAGGTCTTAAAGTGTGTTTCCTGTTTTCCTCTCACAGGTGCCGAGGTGGGGCTGGTTCAGTACAGCAGGGAACCTGATGTCACTGAGACAGACAGTGATGATGAGGATAGGTGTGTTGAGGCACAGGCAGGTTTGTCAGGGTCTGTTGTTGGGCCACCAGTTGACAGTACACAAGTCTCCACCCCATCCATACACACAGTCATACTGCCTGTACATCCATTATCACCACTGCCTTTAGCTGAGGGACAATGTACGGTTGGCACTGGCCTGGACAGTGTGGTATCTATGGCACATGTATCAGGACAGAGCAGCCATAGCCAGATGTCTGGAATGGTACTACATAGGCAGATGCCCAGGGGTTCTCATCAGAGCACTGCTGCTCATCATGCCCCTGGCAGACGTGTCACACCTCTTTCTACCGCACGCATGTTTCAGGCTGTCATGGAGGCACAGACATGAATGGAGCAGTACACCAGACAGGGACTAAGGGCACAGAGGGCTCATAACACCTCTGTAAATGACAGTATCCGTGACCTAGCAGGTGCCATACATAACTACACTGAGGTCATTGATAGACGTTGGGGTGAGACATTGGATGTCCTCCACAATGTCATGTCCATGTGTCAGGACAGTGCGGGGAGGTTGAGACATTGACCTGGACGTATGCCAGCAACATCAGCAGCTGGAGGTTGCCGTGGACATCCAGCAAGTCACAGCCACATGAGTAGTGCCAGTACCAGCCCCAGCAATGTTGGGGGTGCTGTCCATAGACCATCCTAGCAGACCACATGCATGTGTCTCTGGCCAGTCCCAGCAGGTACCTGGATCCAGTAGACATATGTCAACCTCTTCAGATAGTACCCAATCTGGATTGGTACCTGATACTGTCTGTAGCACCCCTGCCAGGCACAGGTTCCATATCCGTGGCCAGAGATGGTGATCTGTAAAGCCTGCCAGGTACAGTCTGTAGCTGTCTCACAAATCCCTGTATATGGTAGCCACATGGTGGAACTGTGTGCATGCAGACACACACACATAAACCAGAAACCTAGGGCAAACACATACCCACACACATTATATCAACATTGGCACATAACAGTACTCATGGCCCTCACACACACACTCACACACACATGTCGATTGTATGGCTCAATGTAGACCTCTGGCAAACCAACAACACACCCTGTGCATATGATGAAACCTGTGCCACCTCCTGTCATCTGTTTCATTGATGCAGGAACAGGCTAACATGGTGCTGATGCACAGGGTGCTTTTAATAAAGTATAGCAATGGTTGGATGTGTAGCATTTTGTCAGCAGCAAAGTGTAATGATATCCTTGATGGTGTAGCTGAGCAGGCATGATGCATTAAATCTGTAATTAGCAATGTTTTATTGTTTTCACCAGTGTTTATTCCAATTGTGTTTTGTTTGCCCATGTGCCACTTGGCTGATATGTGTAGTTGTGTCAGCATGTGATATACAGTGGATAGTAAGTGTGGGGTGTGTGCAACACAGGTTTGCAGGTGTCCATTTGTGAACATGGTGGAGGTGCATTGTCTGCATGTACATGCATATTGGACACATGGGCAGGGTGACATGCCCTGTATTGGCCAGTGTTAACACTCCATAGTTTCTATTAGTGGCCAGTATGCATTGTACTACACACATTTTGGAACTTGGGTACGCATGTGTGTGTATGACACGGGTTGACACTGTGCTGTGGGTGATGCTGTTGTTGCTGTCATTGGTTTGCATTACTAAGGTTAACACTGTCCCAGCTGCATAATCCTTTAGTAATGCACAATGTTCACCTGGACCGTGCTATCACAAACACAAAAAATTCTCACTTATACAGTAAAAGTGCATTAGTCTCATGGACCCCTGCCATAAACTTAATATATAATAGAAGTTGTGAAGTTGTACCAAAAAAGAATTACATACCAAGACGGGATAACCTCTCTGGTCAGTATCATTGGGAAAATACAATCCCTCAATAAACATACAAGCAAGCTTCAAAATACAACATGGCAAGGATTCCAAAGACGACACTAAACCTTTCTTTAGTGTTGTTTATAATCTACAGTGGAAATCTCAGATCACGTCACAGTTAATGTAAATGATCATAAAGTACACTTATCTGACTGACATTACCAATTCCTTGTCAGACAGTTTGAATGCGGATTTCACCACCCTATCGTTACACAAGGGCCACATTTCCACACCTGAAGAATGTAAAACCTGATGATTTACAGACACTCTAGTCAAAACATCTCTTTACCAAAGTCCAAACCACAGTGGCAATGGTACTGGACAGTGTCCCTGGCTGTGTCATTTACAAGCTGACATATGAAGTCACCACTCACCTAAACACTCTGTCCAGATGCAGCCTCTATACAGGTTGCATACTTGTGGAATGATGCACGGTAATGGTGTTCACAGAACACAAGGGTTGAGCTACAATGTCTTATTCTCCTTTCAGATGCTCTCATTAGGGGTCACCACAGTAGATCATCTATTCCCATATCTTCCTGCCCTCTGCATCTTGTGCTGTCACACCATCCACCTGCATGTCCTCTCTCACCACAGCCATAAACCTCATCTTAGGCATTCCTCTTTTCCTGTTGCCTGGCGGCTTCATCCTTAGCATCTATTTCACAATATACTCTGCATCCCTCCTCAGCACATGTACAAACCAACTTAATCCTGCCTATTTGGCTTGGTCTACTAATCTTCAAACCTGGACTGACCCTCTAATATACTTATTCTTAAACCTGTCCACCCTCGTCACACCCAGTGCAAATGTTAACATAAATTAATTAAGGACTACAACAGATCCTGGAAACTCATCCTATAAGCCAGACAAATGTTATCTGGAAGGCTATGGAGCACAGCATTATGGAACTCATTAACAGAGACATTATGAACCTGTAAACACTGCACCATACCAACTTAGGTTCTCTAAAGGCCAAATCATGGCTCCTACACCTAGTAGACTTCAAGCCAGTTAACAAGGCTATAGGTGAGGGAGGGGAGGTCAACACAGCCAAGCTATAGCTCACCAGCAATTCATACCCATCCCACATTCTGGTATTATACATAACCTCAACAGACTGACTATAAACGATTGTTAGATGATGGCTTGACAACTGACGCACAGATGTAGGACACACAGTAACATTTGCAGCCTCCATGTACTGTTCTATGCCAGTAACAAGTAGTATTCACCTGCACTCAGTCCTGGGACAACTCCTGTTTGGCATATAGCTTTCTTAGGTACAAGCAAACACAGTAGGGATATGTCTGCCCACATTTGATGAAAATGCATACTGTGGGCTATACTTTATTCTCCAGATGATGCACACATCATCCAAAAGGCTATCATAGAGACAGATACCTGATGTCAAACTCATGCTGTAAAGCTATAAGCCAAAGAAAGCATAGTTATCAACTTTTAGAAAACAGAGTATCCCCAGAGTACCACATAGGTAGTAGTCCCCAAAATGTGGAACAGGTACTAATGTATACATAGAGCCATGTGTTTAGTCATCTCTCCTTTGATAATCACATTACCAAAGGGTTTTGGAAATCCCTCTGTGGAGCACATAAGCAATAAAGGGTTTTCATACAGATCCACAGAGGTTGTTGCACACCTATAATAATTTGTATTGTTTGCCAGACTTTGCTTGCTTTGGAGCAGGTTTCAAATATATCTCAAGCATAAACCCTCACTCACACTCTTCAATAGAAACCGTGATGAGTGGATGTGAAACAGAAGATGTAGCCCAGGGATCACTGCAGTGGCTAAGCTTGTCACAAGCATACAGAACTGACCTATGGTCTGGAAAGCACCAGCAGGCTCTGGCAAAGATAACAGATGTGTTCATGGAAAAAGCAGAGTACCCACCCATGAAATAATTGAGGTCACATGTATATATATGGATTTTCCCCACAGCTACCTTACATGTGTAATGCACATACAGTTGTCATTGTGATATGTCATACACTAGAAAAATAAAAACCCACTTCACATTGACCAACGGTGTCACACACATGGAACAATCACAGTCAGCAAGTGCAAGCTTCAAACCCCTTCCTAACTACATTATGATAATGCAGCAGTATGCATTTACTCGACACGCTATACTCATTACTGGGATTTCACCTTTCCACAGGTATATTTGTAGGATGGTGACATCATCAGCCTTGTCAAAGATGAGTATACCACTTTTAAGGGGTGTGAGTATTCTCCAAAAAGGTTGCTCTTCCCCAGGGAGACACACACACACACAGTTGGCAAGTGCAGGATTCAAATCCTTATCTAACTAATTTATGATACTACAGCAGTATGCATTTACACGATGCGCTATACACATTATTGGGTTTTCTTCTTTCCACAGATATATTTGTAGGATGGTGACATCTTCACACTTGACAAAGATGAGTATACCACCTTTAAGGGTTGTGAGTAGGCTCTAAAAAGGTTGCTCCTCCCCAGGGAAAAACACACACTCACACAGTTGGCAAGTGCAGGATTCAAACCGCTACTTAATTACATTATGATACTATAGCAGTAAACATTTACACAACATGCTATAGACATTACTGAGATTTCACCTTTCCACAGGTATATTTGTAGGATGGTGACATCATCAGACTTGACAAAGATGAGCATACCACTTTTAAGGGGTGTGAGTAGTCCCCAGAAAGGTTGCTTTTCCCCAAGGAAACACATACTCACACAGTTGGCAAGTGCAGGATTTGAACCCCTATTTAACTACATTATGATACTACAGCAGTACACATTTACACAACACACTATTGACATTATTAGGATTTCACTTTTCCATGGGTATATTTGTAGGATGGTGACATCATCAGACTTGACAAAGATGAGTATAGCACTTTTAAGGCGTGTGAGTAGTCTCCAAAAAGGTTTCTTCTCCGCAGGGAGACACACACAGTTGGCAAATGCAATATTCAAACCCCTACCTAATTACATTATGATACAACAGCAGTACACATTTACACGATGTGCTATACACATAACTAGGATTTCACTTTTCCACAGGTATATTTGTAGGATGGTGACATCATCAGACTTGACAAAGATGAGTATACCACTTTTAAAGGGTGTGAGTAGTCTCTGAAAAGGATCCACCTCCCCAGGAAGACACACACACTCACACAGTTGGCAAGTGCAGGATTTGAACCCCTACCTAACTACATTATGATACCACAGTAGTATGCATTTACACAACATGCTGTACACATTAGTGGGCTTTTTGTTTTCTACAGGTATATTTGTTGGATGATGACATCATCAGACTTGACAAAGATGAGTATACCACTTTTAAGGGGTGTAAGTAGTCCCCAAAAAGGTTGCTCCTCCCCAGGGAGACACACACTCTCTCACACAAACAGTTGCCAAGTGGAGGATTCAAAGTCCTCCCTAACTTCTTTATGATACTACAACAGTACACATTTACACAACTTGCTATACACATTACTGGGATTTCCCATTTCCACAGGTATATTTGTAGGATGGTGACATCATCAGACTTTACAAAGATAAATATACCTCTTTTAGGGGGTGTGAGTAGTCTCCAAGAAGGTTTATCTCTACCCAGGGAGAGACAGACAGACAGACACACACACACACACACACACACACACACACACACACACACACACACACACACACACACACACACTTGGCAAGTGCAGTGTTCTTAATCCAAACTAAGTATGTCTTTACACTTCAGCAAGCAATATGTAGTTACAGGGTGCAATACAGACATAATTTGCTGACAGTTTTCCCAAAGTTTTTCTCACATTTGCTAACCTCAGCAGGCTTATAATACTAGGTGTATTGTGAGTGTATTTTATGCATAGGCCATGACCATATCATATATGAGTTGATGCATCACATGCTGGCACACACAGGGTCAAACTGGTGGCTAAGGTCTATCAACCAAATACTGGACAATACAGTCAGGAGGAGTAGAGTCATACAACCAAAACACCAACTGTCTCCCACAGACCTACAATATAAGCACCAGCAAAACACACACATAAATACACATTACCATACTCGGAGGATACAAATATTAATCTGAAAAAGAGAGTGTCCTCCTAAGCAGACAAGCAAGCAACATGCACCTCAAAGCACACGCCAGAAAACACATAATACACCAAAGCAGTATGCCTCACAATAGGTCCTAAGGCAAAACAACATACCCAACACACTAGTAATAGGTGACTTCATAGTCAGCCATACAAATGTTCCACTCACTCGGTTGGACAAGGGGAAGGTTACTGTCAGTTGTCTGTCAGGTGCTATGATCCGCCACATAACACAAGCACTTACCTCACTCCAGAACAGGTACATATATGACGTGTTCTTTGTACATGTCAGTGTGAATGATATGAGACATACCTCCCAGGACAACATGACAAGAGATATATATTAGCTCTATGATCTTGTAGCACAGGCTGGTATGACCCTGACCTTGAGTAGCATCTTACCTTCACCTACATGATACTGCAATATAACAGAAAGACGATAAACTTCAACAGTTGGCTGAGCTTCTGGTGTCATTCAAAGGGGATCCAGTCTCTGCCTGCCTGTGATGACATGATAGACAAGCCTCATTGCTTCCCTACAAATGGTTTGCACCTGTTGCCCCTATGGTTCTGAATACTGGCCAAGGCTCTTGCTGTCCCCATATTACCTTTTTTAGGCAAGGCTCAAAGGTTCATAGGTTCATAGGTAGGTACTAGGCTATTGACCCTGGGGCCTATACAAGCCCAGCCAAAAAGGCATCCTGGCTTTTGCCACCCAAGAAATTTATTTTCCTGTGCCACTGTTGAGCAGAGACACAGAAGTGATCCCCAGGGTGAATTTCCTATTTCCCATCCAATCATCAAGATTTTTCTTGAAGAGTGCTAATGAGGAGCTTAGTTTGATATAGATAGGTAGTTTATTCTGGAGTATGGGAAGTTTCTGGGACAGGAATCTATCCCTCTGGCATGTTCTGTTTATCGTGGTGACAAGGTTTATGTCCCTAGAGTGTGTAGGTTCATAGGTAGGTACTAGGCTATCTGCTCAAGGGCATTTATAAGCTTAGCCAGAATGTGTTGGCTTTCACCTCCCTTTTAAATTAGTTTCCTGGGCCTCTGACTAGCAGGTCCACTGAAGTGATCCCAGGGGTAAATTTGCAATTTCTCATCCACACGTCAAGATTCCTCTTGAAGAGAGTCAGCGAGGGGCTCTGCCTAACATAAACTGGGATTCTATTCCAGAGCAAGGGAAGCCTCTGGGACAGGAATCTATACCTCCAGCATGTCCTGTTTATTGCTGTGCTGAGGTTTAATTCACTGGAGTGTGTGGCTCTGAGAAAGTTGGGTTTCTTGAGTTGGAGCATGTCCATTAATTCCGGGTTGGACATGGCTTTATACGTCAGGCATAGATCACCTCTGAGCAGGCAGTAAGCAACCGAGTAGAGCTGGAGTTTCTTTAGTCGAGCTGCATAGGGCATCTCTTTGAGGCCCATGATTCTCTTGATGAGGTACTTCTGTGGTCTTTACAACTTCTAAAATCTTTAGGAAAGCCACCTACTGTAATTCTTTCTTGCATTATACTAGTGCTCAACCTTTCACACGATAAAGATCAATAGTGAAGAGCCAACTGATTAGGGCTGCAAGGATGATTTCTTTGGATAGTGATTTTTTGGATGAATGTCACCTGTTGAGTGGTATGTTTCAAAAACGGGGCTACCCAACAACACTGATTTACTGTCTAATCGAGGAAATACAGGATAAACACCATAATGGCTACTTTAGACCTCTACTTTATAAGAGAGAAGAGATTCAGGCTATCCAACAAGAGTATAATGAGGGCATTAATATTGAAAATACTCACTCAAATAACAATAGCTTGCATCAGATAATAAATAATAGTGACCAGCAAGTAAACTTTAAAGTGAGTTTCATTACGACATATAGTAATGACAGTGTACAACTTAGGTACATTCTGTTTAAGAATTGGTCTCTTATTAGTAGAGACAACTCATTATTAGACAGATTTGGAAACTTGCCTAAAATAGTATATAGAAGGGGTCCTAATTTGAAAAACTTCCTTGAGAGTAGGGCTCTTAAGCCTAGCGGGAGATCTGTGGGTATATTCACTTGTGGCGCATGTAGGTGGTGCACCTATATTAAGACAGGTAACTCTTTTACAGTTGGTGACAACAAAAAGTTTAGTCTTAACTCAAAACTAAACTGCGAGTCCAAGGCAGTGATATATATTGCAACATGCATTGACTGTCTGGCGTTTTACATCGGTAAGTTCAGAGAAAGAATTTATGAGCATATTTATGCCATAAACAAAAACAAAAGTGATAATGCATTAGCTAAGCATTCTTTTTTATGTGGGGGTCAGAAGTTTTGCTTCAAAGCTATTGACCAGGTTTTGCCAGACATTAGAGGTGGACCTATTGGTTTACTGCTTGAGGAACGTGAGTTGGAATGGCAACTGGTTCTAAATGCTTTCTCATACCCAGGTTTAAACAAAAATTGCAACATTTCTTGCTTGTTAAAATTAAGAAGTTTAAGAAGGTGAAAATTTTGTGTATCACAATTGATATTACTTTAAACATACTGTAACGCAGATTTTACTTAGAACCAGTTTTTAATTAGTATGCACTGAATTATTAATAAGATTTTATCAGGTTGTCTTTGTGCGATACATTGCTTAAACACTGTTCAACCATTGATCACATGTTTAAATGGATTATTGTGATGATTGGCTTATCTTGTCATGTGATGACTAGTGCAGGTCAGTTTAAAAACTGTTACTTTGTTTCAGTTTTTTATTTCTGAGGAAGTTACCCTATGTGGGGTGACGAAAAGCATTTTAAGTTGTAAAATAAACTTTTTTATGTTTAAAGAGAGTTCTGCTTGAGACAACTAGATTTCCTTTTATTAGATTGTTGCTTGTTGTACTTGCCTTCACTCGGTTCGTGAAGTCTGCAAATTAGCAGCAATCATAGATTCCACCACCGACACTAATGTTTTCCAACAAAGGCTGACACAGACAAATAACTTGTGTCAAACTCATGGACTAAAACTAACTGCCAAGAAATGCATAATAGTATCCTCTACAGGCAGTCATCAATGTCTGGTAACTATCACAGTGAAAACACCCCCCTAAGAATTGACCCCAGGCCAAGGGCAACCGCAAGACATTCTTTATCTATGTCTGCAAATTCAAAGGCAATACACAGTTGTTTGCAGACCTCATTGTAAATGGAGCCACCTATACTGAGGCAGAACATATAGTAAACCTACTGGCAGACACACTCAGCTCCAACTTTACCCATCTCTCCCTGCCAAACTTCTCTCTGTAAATACCATCAAAAAATAACATCCCCATGCTATCACCAGGGAACAGGTTCTTAATGCTCTCTCTAAGGTCAGGAACATTGCATCAACAGGCCCAGACAATATCCCAGGATGCCTTCCTAGTAGCATGAAACATGACCTGGCAGATCCTCTGGAATTACTATTTAACTGAAGCCTCCAAACAGGTTTTGTGCTTCATGAATGGAGAGCAGAAACAGTCATCCCTCTGCACAAAGGTGGGCCATCTACAGACCCTGGAAAATACAAACCCATAAGTCTCACTAATTTCATATGCAAAGCCATGGAAAGAATTATCATGGAAATGATCAGTAATGGTATAATATAACTCCAGACACTAGACCTAACCCAGTTTTATTATTTCAAGGGAAGGACATGCACACTCAGTCCAGTGAAAGGTTCACACTGCCTACCTTGACCTGGCCAAGGGATTTGACACAATATCCCACTTTTGCATTGTTGGCAAACTCAGGAGGTTACTTCTCTGAAGTCAAGCCCAATGTCATTGGCCGCTGGATAACTAAATTTGCAGATGATTGCAAATTAGGAGCTGTCATTGAATCCCACACTGACACACATGCTGTGCAGGAAGGGCTGACACAAACAAACATCTGGCGTCAGAGCTATGGACTAAAACTGAATGCCAAGAAATGCATAATAGTATCCTTTGGGAAGTCATCCACCCCAGGAACTATCATATTGACAATACACCCCTTAGAGTTGACCCAGTAGTCAGGGTCTTAGGGACACACACAGACCATAATCTAGCCTTTGACCATCATATGTTTACAGTAGAGAGGAAATCATTCTATGTTGTGCAACTTATAAACAAAGGTATGGCAGCTGGTCCAAGGAAGTCATTGTTCCACTGTATTCAGCATACATCATACCTATCATTGAGTACAATGCCCCTTTTGATATGTACCTAACCAGGCAAATCCTGCAATTGGAACATCTACAGAGGTTCTTTACTAAAAGAATATAGGGGAGTAAATAGCATGTCCTTTGCAGACTGCCTCAAGGTCCTATCCCTGTATTTTGTCTTCTATAGGCTGTTGAGGGAAGATCTATACCTGGCATACAAAGTATTGTCAGACCCAACTCTGATGGACCTCCTGCATATCTGAAAAATTAACAGCACAGAAGTTACCTATTCTAAAGAGTTAAATATTGCTTGCGATATAAATAGGACCTGCTGGAAAGACAAGTATGTATCCCATAGACTACCCCATATCTGGAACAGCCTCCCCATCCATTTGCTGCATAGTTCCTCCCTAACCCAATTCAACAACCCTAACCCAATTAGACAATTGGATGGAAAACAGGAAATGCATCCCTGGTTTTGCACCTATGTCTCTAATGGACACAGGCAGCCTGTGAATAGTTCATCTCCCAGGCCCTTACTTGCAAATTTTTCATCTCTCAACCTCCTGCTTACACTTATACGGGGTACCAGAACCTGTCAGAGATTTGGGATGCATGGCTAGGCTTAAAAAGACCCTTGTGGTCATTATCCTAGTAAATGCCTATGAAGCTATAACCCAGTAGTGAGGGACTTGTGGAGAAACATAGACAGTTATCTAGTCTTTGACCATCATTTGATTACAGTAGTGAGGCAATCATTCTATGTTGTGCAACTTATAAACAAATGTATATTTCCCAAGATCCTACTTGTAAATGGTTCATCTCACAAGTCCCTGCTTACACTTTGAAGGGTACCAGAATGTGTCAGAGATTTAGGATGCATGGATAGGCTTAGGAAGGCCATCATGTTCATTATCCTAGTACACACCTTTGAACCTATGAACCCATGAAACCTCAACAGTTTCCGAAATTCATAAATTCCAATGACCTTGATAAACTTATCTACACCCCCACCAAGGGCAACAATATCCTAGACCTAGTCATTATCAACATGAGTGACTGGTGTTCCACACCTGAAATCAACTCCCCGTTGTTCAGATCTGACCATAAGCCCGCCCCCACCCACCATTAAGGAAATCATAGTAAAAAAATTCTCTGAAGACAACTTCATGCTTCTTAAGACAGAAGTGGTGATCTTCATGACACCCATGCAGATGGACAATATAGTTACGACCGCTGAATCCTACACAAATGCACTCTATAAGCACTTAACACAAGTGCATGGGTCGTGCTATCTCAAACAGAACCAATATGCTATCCTCCAAAAAAAGGAAGCCAATCTGGCTGTTCCCTGCCATAAATAAATTCTACAACAGAAGGAAGAAACTGTTGCAAAAGAGAGTAAAATCCCATGAGTGGAGGAGTTGCCTGGTCAGCCTCAGTAAGAGGCTGAGATCCCTTATAAGATCCTCCAAAGCTAGCTATGAAACCAAAAATCACCACTGATTCTAAAGGCAACCACAAAGCATTCTATAGCTATGTCAACAATCTCAATGGCAACACCCAGATCTGCTCTGAATTACAGCACAATAGCACAAAAATTACAGAATCAACTGATATTTCCAACATCCTGGCAGATAGGTTCAGTGCTAACTTTATCCCACTCTCACTCCCTAAGGGGCCCATATCTATACAGGAAGAATGCAGAGTCCCTGTAATCACATCAGTGCAGGTAAAAGCTGCACTCTCTAAAACCAAAAACGCAGCATCCATGGGACTGAACAAGATCCCAGGCTGCATTTTACACAGACATAAAAATGAACTGGCTCCCCACCTAAACATCATGTTCAATCATAGTCTCACATCAGTTCGGGTTTGTGAAAGGCAGATCATGCCTTCTGAACCTGATCGACTTCTTTGAGGCAGTCACCAAAGCTGTAGATGAGGGTAAGGTGGTTTACACAGCTTATCCTGACCTCGCCAAGCCTGTCGACACCATCCTCCATTCTGGAATTATAGCTAAACTCACTAAACTAGGTATAAATCCCTATGTCACAAGATGGGTTGCCAACTGTCTCACTGACAGAACCCACAATGTAAAATTTGCAGACTCCAAATCTGACTTCAAACCAGTGACAAGTGGAGTACCACAGGACTCAGTCCTGAGACCTTTCCTGTTTGGTATCTACTTCTCTGAAGTACAGGCTAACACAGAAGGCCTCTGGCTAATGAAGTTCACAGATGACTGCAAACTAGGAGCCATAGTTGAGTCCTCAAATGATGTGGACATCCTACAGAAGGGGCTCACTGAGACAGATGCCTGGAGTCAGAGCCATGGCCTCAGACTCAATGCCAAAAAGTGCATTGTCACCCTCTTTGGTAAAAACTCTGTATCCATGAACTACCACATAAACGGCAGTCTAATTAATGTTGAATGTGTGAAAAGAGACCTTGGGACCCAGGTGGACAGTAGTCTCGCCTTTGATAATCACATCGCCACAGTAGTCAGGAAATCCTTCTATGTGGCACACCTCATCACAAAACGGTTCTCATCCAGGAAAAAAGAAGTCATTGTTCCCCTCTGCTCGGCACTCAATAGACCCATTATAGAGTACAACGCCCCTTTTTGAATGTACCTCACAAGACATCTGCAGCAGCTGGAAAGGCCACAGAAGTAACTCACAAAGAGGATTACTGGCCTCATACAGATGCCCTACACTAACCATCTCAAAACACTCCAGCTTTACTCTGTAGCATATCGCCTACTCCAAGGAGATCTCTGCCTAATATATAAAGCTATGTTAAACCCAGAGCGGTTGGACATGCTACACTTTAAGAAATCCCAATCCCCCGAGCTACACGCTCTAGGGACCTAAACCTTGTCACCACAATAAACAGGACATGCTGGAGGGATAGATTCCTGTCCCAGAGACGTCCTATACTCTGGAACAAGCTACCCATCTATGTCAAGCAAAGTTCCTCATTAGCACTCTTCAAGAAAAATCTTGATGAGTTGATGGGGAAATAGGAAACACACCCTGGAGAACACTTCTGTGGCTCTGCTCGACAGGGGCACAGGACATTAACTTTTTTGGGTGGCGTAAGCCAGGGAACCTTGTTGGCTAGGCTTACTTAGGCCCTTGGGCCGATAACCTAGTACCTACCTATGAAGCTAGGAACCTATGTAGAAGATTAGACCTGAGATAATTGTTGGTCCATTATATCAAGTGACATCATTACACAGGACCACACTGCACTGCTGCTGGATCTACACTGAATCCTAGGTGTTCCACAGGAAAAGATGTGATGAGATTTTTTTTTTAATCCAGGAAAATAACAGATCTTTTCACTATTTTCATTTCTAATGGAGCTGGCACCCCGATTAATGCTGAACAACTGCATAGTCAGATGGCATTAACCAAAACATTGACTGGAATCTGTCAGAATGCACAATGGATATCACAGTCAAAATATACTAGCAGCATTACTTTCCAAAAGCTATGAAAATGCATTGAAGAAGTCGTTTTCTAGAATAACTCCTACTGTTCTTGCTTGGATGCACATGGTTCAGACAAGAAACTGTAAGCAGAGTGTGGAATGTAAAAAGTCTACAACCATGATTATATAAAACAAGAATCAGTGCAAGTGACTAAAACAGGGCAAAACAAGTACACCAATAAATAAGAAGAGTGTAAAAGATTCAGACATGAATATATGCCAATGCCCATTTGTCCAACATGTACTAGCTATACAAAACAGACGGTAGAAGATCTGTGGTTTTAAAAATAAATGTTGTGGAAAATGCGATAGCTAAGAACGTGGCAAAATACCTAGTTAAATAAACCTAGATGTAGAGATATAATAGAGCCAGATTGCCAAAAATGCACCAGAAGTGACAGCATGTCAGTATGAGCACTGGTAGTCAAATAGCTGGCATCACAAAATGCATACACACATTAATTTATTACATATAAAAAATATAGCCACAGCCTTCATACTGGCTACAGCTGTCTGCATAGAGCTGTGGTCTTCTACCACCACAGAAAAAACAAATAAGCAAACAAAAAAGTAA
Source organism: Protopterus annectens (assembly GCF_019279795.1). Lineage (NCBI taxonomy): Eukaryota > Metazoa > Chordata > Ceratodontiformes > Protopteridae > Protopterus > Protopterus annectens. Next base: position 28,149,170 of record NC_056736.1, on the reverse strand, counting down.
ACAACTTACACTTTTTATGTTTTTATGTATCCAGAAGAGATGCCATATACATTGGTAGTCCATAACTGACAGAGTAAGATAAACATTAGACTAAAACTTTAGAATAATGTAACGCATCACAAGAGAATGGCAATGTTAATAGTAAATGCACCATGCAGTACTTGGCTTTTCCTTCACTGAATCACTCCCCACCAAAAAAAGAAAAAAATCCAGATGTGGGTGTGACACAGATGTGACGACAAGGGTAAAGGAAGTGTGATTTCATAATAAATAGCAGGACTACAATGGACCAAAAATTTTAATTTTGGGGAAAATTTAATAAGGGCTACACATTTTTTTTTTATGTAGCCATTATGTTGAGCTGCTTACATGGATGCGAACGTTTTTAGATTTAGTAAGGACTGCAGAGTGGTGCTCACATACACATCAACATGTAAACTTCTGTGTCAAGCAAATCCCCTCATAAGCAGGTGAATCTCATACAAATGAGGCAGGTAGACTGATCAAGCAAGCAGATAGGCATTTGTTCAGACCACGTGTCAGTGTCAATAGTGTAAGTGGAGAAATTCCATGTACAGGAGTGTAGACAGACAAAAGGAGTTGTAAAAATGCATATATATATATATATATATATATATATATATATATATATATATATATATATATATATATAATATCTACACAGAAATCCCCTGAAAATGTAATACCACATATACATATGAGCAAAACTATTATCCTGTGTGTTGGAAAAATTAAAGAAATATTTTTTTTTTTTAATAATCTTGGCATGTTTGTGCAGAGCGCAGCAGTGCGCAAACATGCTGTATAGAAAAATAAAAAAAAAGTTTGGAAAAAAATTAATATTATGTGATAGAAATGTATTACAGGACCTTGTGTGGAGTCCCTACAATGGTGCATTGGTGCTGTTGCTAACATGGTAGGGCTGTGAAGCATGTAATTTCCAGGCTGTGAGCACGGATAGCTATGCAAATAAGGTGTAGTCACTGAATAGCAGAAAAAGAGTAATCGTGTCCGCATATCCCCTTCATGTAGGCTTAGACTCATGTTGCTGTTTATACAGGATGTAGCTGACATCGAGGGGGGGGGTGTCCAATGACTTCTAAACTTAGGTGCACGTGTTTGCATAGCACACCACCATGCTGAGCATGTCTGAAAACTAAATGTATTCAGTTTGTTTTGACCCATGTTTAAGCTAAAATAGGGCCATTAGATTATGTTAATTATATTGTAGGCAGGTGGAACGCATCATAGTTAGCCAATCACACATTCTGCACCTACAGCAAAGCTCTATAAAATATGCATACACCCTACATTCTGATTTTTCCCCAGTACTCTGGACCACTGGAGTAGAGTTTGGAATTTTAATTCAGATAACGCTAGGGGCTGCTGCAGGTCTGCTATACTGGTATGTGCTAGATGCTGAAGTCAATGCTGTTGCTGTTGATTATAGACCTAGACAGAGAAGGAGAAGAGAGTGTTCAGACCCAGTGTAACCTTCCAAGAGCTACATGATCTGAAGATTTTAGAGCACTACAGGGTGGACAGGGACATACTGCAACAACTCACTGAGCTCTGCCTCCCTCAATTCAGACGTAGAGCCAACAGAGGAGAACCTATCCTAGTGGAAACAAAGGTATATGTAGCACTTAGGATACTAGCTACAAGTACTTTCTAAAGACCGAGTGGGGATATGATGGGGGTCTCACAGGCACCAGCATCCAGGGTACTCCACCATTTCCTGGATGCCATGCTACCACATGCCAGTGAGCACATTTCCTTTTCCCTCAGCGCTGAGGTGAGGACCAGCAATATGCAACACTTCCAGCATGTAGCACACTACTCTGACATACTGTGTGTCATAGATTGCACTCATGTACACATCAAGGCATTACCTGGTGAGGAGGGTAAAATCTAAGTCAATTGCAAGGGATAATGCTCCACCAACTGCCAAGTAGTGTGCAATGCCTAGGGGTTATCATGAATGTGTGTGGTGGCAACCCTGGTAGTTAACACAACTCCCATATCTGGCACGCATCACAGCCGTACCAGATGTTTGTTAGGGGGAACATCCCACATGGCCATTTACTGGGAAATGCTGAATAAGCACTGGAAACGTGGATGATGACACACATCAGAAATGCTCACCCACCCACCGAAGAATGCCATAATGAGGCACACGCACAAACTAGGAACATCATAGAGCATATGTTTGGACTTCTGAAGTCATGGTTGCAGTGCCTTTATATATCTGGTGGAGCCCTGCAGTACTATCCAGCCACATGTGCACATATGTTCACAGTATGTGCTATGCTACACAATCTGATCCTGTGGAAACAGCTGCAACAGGATCAGCAAAGGGAAGGGATACACAGCACCCCACCAGTGCCTAGGTCACCACAACCACAGTCACAAAAGGATTCCGAGGAGGAACTCCCTGATGATGTCCCTGTAGGCAGATATAGGCATGCCCAGTATGCCCTGTCTTTGGCTAAGAGACAACACATAGCACATTCACTGACAACCTAGGGCCCTAGGGACTGACACCTTACTCCTACTCACATACATATGTTAAAAATGATGGTAGGCAACCCCCACAACCTGTACCTATCCATGTATAGGCTGTGTACTGCTTGTATCAGACAGAGTCAACCATGAGCTACAGTTCTGTCTGCTGCTGCACTTGCAAGGTAAGTCTCAGACCTACACATTACTTGTAAGGATTACTATAATATGGTATTGTATGTATGGATCTACTGCATTTATGCATAGAAATAGAGTGGGCTATTTGGACAGAACTAACATCCACATGGGACTACAGATACCTAGTCCACTAGTATGTGTTTCTTCATATTCACTAGGTCTCATAGTTAGAGTATTCACTACATCTGTCGAGGGAGATGTTAAACAGTGGGGTCACATGATATTTGGTCTACTGTGTATCCCAGCATAACATGTGGTGTTGTTCCCCCACACCCAACACAGTAGTTCTACCATATAACTGCTTTAACAGTAAGTCATCAATGGTATATCAGCAGTCCAGGCAATCTCAGGGCAGTAACACAGAGATTGATCACACATTGTATGTCTCACTTAACACAGGAATAACAACGTACATATGTATGTGATTGAATATGTTAGGAATGACTCCTCTCTGTCTGGCAGCCTGTATGGCTCAGTGGACTAGGGAAATATGTATGGGTGATGGTGTTGATGGTTCAGATTTAGAAGTATCCACATCTTTTGCATGTGAGGTATTATTATGTTGGTGTTTTCACAGACTGTCAGTCTGTGTGTGGTGTAACATTATGAACCTCTGTCACATATTAATTACATCAGACAGCTGGAGAATGCAATGCACATTTTGAGTGAAGTGTAGTACTGCAGAAAGAGAGACAGATGTCATTGCCTCTAATACAGGTAGATGAGGGCTGGAGTCAGTTTACAAGTACTGACAGTCCCACTGGACATGTCCATGCACTTAATTAAACTGAGCACAATTCTGTTGTCCCTTCATCAAAATGACCTGTTATGTATAGATATGTCTGTACATACGTATATGTATACATATTCGACTGTCACTATCTCTCTCTCACATATCTATCTCTATGTATTTTCAAATATATACCTATAAATATAGCTATATATATATATATATAAACATACGTGTCAGTCTTTTCCTATATATCTATGTAACACATACATATACACACACACATCTACATTTATATATACATTCCTGTTATATACTTAGATATGTGTGTGGATGTCTATATTGTCCTACATACCCTAATGATGGTGAGTAAATCACACTGCTTTATCACACATCTATAATGTTGCTCAAAGGAGCCAAAGTAAGGCTTGACAGCACATAATGCACTTACCTATAGACCCCTGTGCCTGCTGGATGTCACCACATAGACAGCAACAGGTGAGCATGTGGGGCAATGTATAATGTTGTCTACACACACATGGAAAAGGCACATTGTTCCTGCATACAGGCTTGCCCATTGAAGTGCAAACAGGCACATATGTCCATACCGGTAACTGTAGATGCATAGCTAGGATAATAACAGTTATCTCACTGCTAGGATACTAAATGCAGATAACAGTATGAAGCAATACCACTCTGCAGGCCACAGATGCTGTTTAACACAGGCCTAGGTTATGTAATCCACAAGTAGTTTGCCTGCAATCACATGTAAAACAGACAAAAGCCGTGGTGTGTGTCATAAATACTGTGTGTGATACTGTGATTGTGTAAGACTATATAGGAAGGGGATCTAATGTCACTCCAGGCCACTTGGTGCATGTGTGTGTGTATCCCCTTGCAAAACAACTGAGAATCCCTCATTGGCTTTCAGACTGCAATGGTTATGCACTTTTTGGCCCTGTAAGTTGCTGCTGGCTTCTAGACTGGCCTCTTCTACAAAGCCCGATGATGTCATCTACCTTAGGACTACCAACTGCCATTGTAGCATAACACTTAAGCCATGGTGGCTTCCAAACTGGCCTCTTCTACAAGGCCTGATGATGTCATTTACCTTAAGACTACCAGCTGCCATTGTAGTATAACACTTAAGATATGGCACATCCGATAAGTATTGTGATCTATAGTGTGTATGACTAGATAGATAGAGATTCTAATCTCAATTTAGGCCACTTGTTGTGTATGTCCATATGGCATAAATATGATCACCTCAGTAACTTAGAAAGAGGTAAAGTTTTACAGTGTTTTATTTGTAGCAGGTGATGTGGCTCTCCAAATGCCTGACCACAACTAGGCCTGCTGATGTCATCATGCATAACATGCCCTAAACTGATAGTGTTACCAGACATGAGGTGTGTTGCGTGCATCATGTACTATGATTTGTAGTATGTACCATTACATAGGTAAGTGTTCTAATCTACATACAGCCAACTTGCACTATGTGTGTATTGTGCCGTATCCTGTAAGTAGTAATTGGAAGTGGTGCTATCCTCAATGTAGCCATGTTTTTGTGTGTGGCTTTTAGAGCATTTTACATCAGCTTATGGAACCGTAGGATGTTTGAACTTCACTAACATGATGGCCATACACCCCTCATAAGCCTACACAACTTTATACCCTTATTTACATGACCAGCACATATTGTCCCAGTCCAAGAGGGACATAGGGACATAGTTAGAAGCCATGTGTTGAAATGATGGTTGCCCAGCCAATCATACAGATAGCATTTGCTGAGGTATACTGAGGTGCTCTGTTTGCCATTAAGAAGAGTTCTATTTTAAAGATGTGTTAAAGTCTGCTGGATAAATCTCTCCCACCAGCATGTATTACTAATGTCACATATTAGGTTTATGTCCTTAGAGTGATTAATCCATCTACTATGCCACTTACAGGTATGCAGCATGTACAATCAAGGAGGGTCACACACTGCCCCGTATGGAAGGCTGAGATCACCTCTGAGTGGTCTATATGCCACAGGCTATGACACTCATTTCAGATGATCCCCATTGAACACATACTGAAGATGTGATGTTCCCTTTTGATAAATCATACTGTTTTGTGCAATTGCCAATACTGCTTGGAAAGGTACATTACCAAATGGGCATTGCACTCAGATATTGGCATGCTGAGGGAAGAGTACATGGAGGTTAAGAGTATGTCAACTACAGTTGACTGTTCCCTCAGCTACGACATATGATTCCTGTCATACCACTGGGGATACATGGTGATCTCAGGCACATTAGGTGCAAACCTGTGTGGCCAGGTCTGTATGTCCAATTCTTTCACCCCTGAGTATGTTCATCACATGTTGCAACTGATGTGCTAATTACCAGGTACATAGGTGTTAGTGATGGAAATAATACTACATGTTTATTTGCATGGAGTTTATGGCCATTAGTATGTCAAAACACATTTGTTCATCAGTACCCTCTTGTAGGATATTGACATAACTCACAGAGTTTATGAGTGCTCACAGTTTGCAGGCATCAGCCAACATTGTTAGCCACAGACATTCAGTATTCACTTGTATTGTGGTTAAATGGATTCCAAGCAGTAGAGGACCCAGGACTAAGCTCTGTTGAGCATATCTGCTTACAGATCAGCTATTGGAGGCAGATGTCCCTATGCTGAGTATGTGTGCCATCAATAGGCCACTTAGTAACCCCTACATTGATAGTACTGTGGATGCCTAAGTGGATGCTTTGTAAATGATGCCTGAGTGGGGGATATAGTTACATGGCTTGGCTCAATCCAAGGGTTACACGCCCTGATGTCCTCTCACTCAGGTCCTTGGTGATTGCCTCAGAAATGTCCACCACGTTTAACAGTCATGATACTTCTGTCAGACATCCAAACTATGAACTGTGTGTAGATCACACATATGTGTGCTGATTGGTTCCATGATGATTGCCCCTATGAGCATAGAGATATGGATACTCAGGCAAAGAGGTCTATAGTTCTAGTGGTCAGTAGATGCACCATCTCTGTGCAGGGGTATAACAGTTGCCATTGTCCAGTCAGCTGTGGTGCAGCCAGTGGTTTCAGTATGATTGCTGGATGTTCCCAGTGGTGTTAGTAATCCTTGTCAGATCTTATGTATGATGCAGCCTAGGATATTAGCATGTCCAATAGATGCTGTGTATCCTCCATAGAGAGGCCATTTATGACATGCTCTGTAGATATGGAAGTTATGGGACAGGTTGTAGAATGTCATGTGTCATGTGGTGGGGACAGGTGAGTGGAAGTTAATGCAGAACCTGTGGGAGTACAGGTAAGCTATAAGTACAATCCCATTATATGTGGCATCATTATGTATGAGTTCACCAACAATATGGGCCTGTCCTTTGAGGTTACACATGTAACTACACTATGTGTTGTGGTTCTGCTTTGTATAGGTGACTAATTGTGTCACTTACGGTGTCTACACAACATTACAACACTTTGTTCTTGTTTTAGCTGAGGAAGTTGTGCCTCCATTTTGTAGGGGGCACCCTCACCCCAACTGCCAAACAGCAAAATCCACCTCTTATTGTACAGCCTGATAATGGCAGTTGTCCATGAGGCAAGTTTGCTGTGCCACAAGGAGCCTGTGTTCCTCCTATCAAGTGCAGCCAAGTTCATGCAGTTGTAAAGCTGCTGGCATAATGCAGGGGTGTAGAACTATGCATACATGCCTGATCCATCTGAGGGAAGAGGTGCAGGCAAGCTATGTAAACCATGCCTCAGGAGGTAATAAATGGCTTTGCTGAAATATATGTCTGTATCCTCTGCAAGGTGAGGTTACTGCTTGTAGTTTAAATGAGACTGATGTGTGGTCAGATCCCATCAGAGATGACCTCACATTAGGGGGGCGGCTGTGGTCACCCATATTGCCAAACACTTGATGGAATATAATGGTTCCACTTGGGATGTCACAGCACTGCTCCAGGGCATTGTAGTCAAGCACATGGGCTAACCTCTGGCAAGTGAACTGCAGCACAACTAAGCAACACAGTTGTTGGTCACTTAATGCCACCCCAAACCATAGTGTAATTATATATCTTGATAGAAACACGTACATACAAATATGCACAATGGCTGTTTGAATTCATAGAGCTGCTCCTGTAGATGGCTATTGCTTGATTATGTGCCCTTCCAGTAGTGAATGGCACATGCAATGTCTCTGGGAAGTCACAGTGTTTCAAAAAATCTTGATCTGTATCTATCATTAATGTGTATGTATACACCATCTACATTACCTTGCACATTGTTATTTTGAGGTCTGAAGATGTGGATGGACATGTAGTCTGGTATGGCTGTAGTGCTGTCCACAGCCTTGAACCAGATGTCCCTGACTGCACACATATCTGCATATTCCAGGGTGAGGACACCTTCCACACTATGGGGTTCAGTGTTGCCATACCCAGTGTGTAGCAGCATAACCATTATGTTGTATAGAGATGATGTTCTCATAGCCAACGTTACCCTCAACAGTGCACCTAACATGCATTGTGGGAGTGTCAGCAGCCATGGCCGGTATTCCAAATCTCAGTGGTGAGAAATGAAGGCTATCACTGGTGAATCATTGATGTCTGTTGAGCAAAGCATCCCAGGCAGACATGTAGTAGATACCCTTTCAATGACACCACACACTAAGGCAATTATTGACTTCCATCAATTTCCATGTGTATGGAGCCATCATTCTAGAAGAAGGTCAACTGCAGCTGAAAGCTATGTGCATACCTGCGAGAGACACAGACTGGCTAAGCTCATTCATGTGCCTGCATACAGTCCGGTGATGTATGTCCCTAGACGTACACATCTGTAGGAACTGTAGGAACTATAATGTCAACATTATGTTAACTGATATTCCTTGATTTGTGGCAATGTGTGGTAAGGCCTATTGTGTCAACCCACAGACAGCTATCTGTGATCTTTCTCATATGTAGCCACTTGACACAGCTATCAATGTGTCTCACAATGTAATCACTTATGACTAAGACGTGATTTTGTGTTTTGCCTCAGGTGTTTGACCGGTGAGAGACTGGTGCATGCAATATTATGTGTACTGTGCTCTCCAGAGGCAGGATTTTGAGAGATGCCAGTTGTTTGGCAATGTGTATGGTAAGCAGCTGCACACATGCAAGTGTGTGTGATGTGGTTGTAGGTGGTGCAGGATGTGAGCTCTGCGTGTTGGCATAATAATCATTGCCATATGTAATGGCTGCTATCAGAGACAGCATGGCAGCAAGGTTTGAAATGATGTGACATCTGTCACGCATTGTGTTTGCATGTCATAGGAGTAAGAGAGGTGTGGACACTCCCAACATTTCATCAGCTGGTCCTGCAAATTTAGGGTTATGCTGCCACACCCTTGGGGTTGACAGCCTGATATACATTGTTTGTAAGCACACCTTCCAGTGAAGATGGGGATGCCCATGCATGCATAGAGGAATTGTACAACTTTGCTGACATTACATTGGACTCACAAGTATACAATGCCTGTCAAGCAACCAGACAGCTCACTGGTTGTTGTATGACATGATGTGGGAACACAGACGTGTTTCAGGTACATAACAGTACAGTATGACATGTAGCAGGTAGACACACATTGGCCAAAGGTGCTGCAGTAGGCCTCACAGCCATGTCATGTAGATATCCTCTATTAATCTATTGAAGGGCAGGATGCATAACTAGCTGTGAAATTGTCATCTATGATGACTCACCACTAGTGTGCTGATTTTTTCGGCAAAACTTGACATCTATGTCACTGGACATTGCACATTATATTGTGACACTACAGCAGTGCTCCTAATCACCAACTTGTCAGTTTCCTACTAACATACCACCAGCCCTGCAACAGAAGGCATAACACATGCAAAAGCCAACTGAGTGCTCAGGTTGCTAATCAAGGTATCTACCCAGAGAAGGATATGTGAAGCCAAAAGAGCCTTTCATGATATGGGACAGCTATGTGGATGAACAACAGGCTGTGTCCTGCTTCTCATCATGGGCTTCATAGTAACATTTTGAGTGTGATGACAGAAAATGTATCAGAGCATGATATCCTATGCGAGAGTTGTGTCAGTGAGACCAGCATTAGCAGTTGCCAGGCACCGGTAATTCCATGGAGTCCCATGCTTAACACAGTCTTCACAAGGTAATTGTGTCCTTCCAGTACACACCACATGGGTAGTGTCCAACTGCAGAATACCTGTGCAAATTCCCCACCTTTCCTTCACAGGGTATACATATTACAGTTCCCTAACTTGTTTGTCTGTGCTTGTACAGCCACCTTGGATGACTCTCTTCTTGGAACACACTGGAAGTAACTGCAATACTTAGTTGCACAAAGGACAACAAGTATGTACTGCCAAGCAGTGTCCCCAAATCTCTGAGTCATGTGATATGAAATGCCATAAAAGGAGTTAGCATGGATACTAGCAGTAACACTGTCTTACACCTGCTGACACTGGACCAAACACAGTTTGTTTTGCTCAAGGTCGGAGCATGCCTACTGACTCTATTTGGTGGACCCCATTGAGTGTTACATTATGCAATGGATGATGAGAATATGACTCACTCTACCTACCATGGCCAGACAAGGTGTTTGACAATATTAGGCCAGCAGGCCTTGCTGGAAACTGTGTAGGTTATCTGCAGAGTGCTATGCCAGCTGGTGGATAGACAAGTGTCTGACAATCATAATCTGGGAAAATAGCACTGGGAAACCTGGGCTACAATGACGCAGTCACCAGTGGATTTCCTGAGACATCATTAATGACATACCTATTCTAGCCATTCCCTTGTCTGCAGTCCTGGCTACTGTCAGTGCCTCTGACTGACTACATTAAAAGGTGGTTGCATATTAAGAGTTGTCACTGAATCCCACACAGAACCAACAGTTATCCAGGATGGCCAGAGACACTCTCAGTTGTCATCTGAGCCACTGGCAAATACTAAATGCCAGTGACTACACAATACAATCCTTTGTCCACTCCTGGAAAATATAGTAGTGTCCGCACACCACACACAGTTGAGCCATTAATCATGGACTTATGAACACAGAGAGTAATGTAGCCTTTGACTTTCACTGGTTACTAAGATGTGGGGAATGCATTCAATTTAGTACAACCTATACAGAAAGATATGGGATGCAAATCCCATACTGTCATTGTTATACTGAATTTGGCATTCATCACACCTATCATTAGGTGCCCTTGTTATGTCACTACACAGGGATATCTTACAAATGTAGCAGCCATACAGGTTCCATGGTAAACCAATACACATTGGAGTCCGTGTCAAGACCTTACATGTATATTTTGTCTCCTAAACGCTTTGGAGGGGATGTGTATGTCTTCTATACAGGGAAGTGTCAGATCCCACTGTGTATCTCCCGTGTATCCATGACAAGACTAACACATGTCTTACCTGTTATACAAAAATACATCATCACTGTGGTATATATAGTACATACTGGCGAGACAATTATGTAACACAGACAGTACACCCTATATGTAACAGGCCCCCCATGCATATGAAGTACAAATCTGCCGTGACACACATCATATTCAAGTTACACAATGGGATGCAAAACAGACAATAATAACTGATGCTGGACAAATATCTGTACTGGATGCAGGACATTTGTAGATGGGTCATCTCCATAATGACAGCTTGTAGATGTGTTAGCTCCCAAAACCCTGGTGACACCTATCAAGGGTATCAGACCATTTCACAGATAAGGGATGCATGAGTACGCTGAATGATGCCATTGTTCTTGTTAGCCTGTTATACACATATGAACCTATGGAGCTATGCACCTATTTCTTCTGTGCTGACATTGCATCCTGTGCTGCGACATCTATGGCTTTATTGCCACTGTGTATCCATAAGTGTCCCCAATATAATCCTTAAACCAAAACATAAACAGGTCCATGACACACCTTTCATTGTGTAAGTATACAGCTATAACAATATTATACAACATAAGGTACACAAAATTATGTGGCTTACTCATTACAAATGTCAGAATACATATCTGTCAGTAACCATTTCAAGAGGCATGGCAAAACAACACTGCATTACACAAGTACATTTTAATTTATATAGTCGTCCAATGCATCAGACACATAGCTTCATTTCCCTGCATCTATAATAAGGATGATAGGGATGTGGCACAGGTATCATTACTTGCACAGGGTGTTGTGTGGAGGTGCAGGAGGCCTAAGCTGATACAAAATGTTGACAGCATATGTGTAAGTCAAGAAGGCAGGCAGGAAGATCGACCATGGAAATGTGCCATATGTATCTGTAGGTGACCTGCATTTGTCAGTGGTGTGTGAGTGCATGCACATACATAGTCAACCTCAGTGCTAGCCCTACATGTGTGTATGTTGGACAGCTTTGAACCATGCATGGTAAAGCTGAGATTTCACCATCTCTAGAGCCAAACAGAGGAACTGGTTCTGCCAGGAGTTGCACTGGCACCTCCATGCCCAATGTCAGAAGAGGTGATATTACCTGATGATGACTGTTGTCTGCTGGGACTGTGTCCTCCACAGGAATACACAGGACCATGAGCCCATGGTCTGCCATGTCTTGGTGTTGACCGCACACTCCCCTCTGTACTGTTGGATATACTGCCACTATGGGGGCATGATTGTGTATGGCCATGTGGACTCTCAGCAGATGGGGTTGCTGACCTAAGTCCATGAGTCTGACATTCAACTCCAACCACACATTCCAGCACAGGACACTGTCCATTCCAAGACAGATAGTCTGCAATCTCTCTCAACCCACCTTCTTTCCACTGCATCAGTGAACCAATACAGGGTATTAGCAATGCAGTGAAGGCAGTCATGGATGTCAGATGGTGCTGCATCCATAACCCTAAGCATACATCTGGAGTTCATTTCAGATTATGCCTCTGCCTCCATGATGGCCCGAAGCATGCGCGGAGTGACCTAAGATGTGACACCTGCAACAAATGGTGGACAGACAGCAGGTCTCCTACAAGTACCCCTATCAATCCATCTGTGTGGAACCTCATCAGCTCTCTGACTATGGCCAGTGTCTACACTCACTAGATCCATAGTTGTCACACTTTCCTGTTCAATATCCCCACCCTCTAACTGTCCAATATCTATGTCCTCTGGGGACTGGGTATGTGTGGGCATACTGACTGTGTGCGGTGACGATGAGGGCAGAAGAGGGATGTCAACCTCTGGGACAGATTCAGTCCCTGAAACCCCCACCTGTGCCTCACTCTGGCCACCATCATTATCAGAGTCTGAAGAGACACTGACATCAGGTTATGTAGGGGACAGAGACCAACCTCCTCAGTCACCTGTATTAAGAAAGGGATAAGCAGTGCATTAATACCTGCACTATTATGCTCTGCAGCACTATGTTGCAATACATGTAAAGCTCTATACACTGTTGTCACTATTACAGACCCATTGAAAACCCAACCTCATATAGCAGGACAAGAGTACATTACTTTTCCCACAAGCAGCTGCAGTTACTTGTAGATAAAAGCTCTTTACATAGCAATTTCATCAGCACCAATGAGGTACACTGTTTACATTTGTGAAGACTCTGCACAGTTGACATATATGACAATGTATAATGTGTTGACAATACTGTTACATCTACCATTGTGGTCACACCTACAAGGCATAGGTATAACTTTAAGATGTATACAGTCAGAAAATATCTGTGCAGTTGGCAATCATGCTGACAGTAGAGCAATCCAGGCAGCAGGCCTGTGATGACATTTTAGGGATTACATTGCTGTAAACCCACATCTATAACAAAACAGTGTCATGCTTACCAGGAGCAGGATCACGGCCTTGTCTGATACCTGATAAACCTATGAAAAGTTGAGGGAGAGGTAATGTCAGTACCACTGCATGTTGCACCACAACAAGGTAATACATCCATATTGGACATTTACAGTAGCTAATGTGTTAATTGTTATAGTGGTCCAAATCTGGGCATGAGACTCAAACTGCAGGTAAACCCTCCCCCCAAAAGAACAAAGAACTGACACCCATGTAAAACTATGTGCACCCTGACACACTGAATGCTACAGTATTGCAATGCTGATCAAACTAAGCTCACCTGCACACTACTCTGCCATGGAAACTGTGGCACTCACATTCACAATGTACGGTGAGATGTATGCCTGGGAGCTGTCATGTGTGCCTAGGTTCACCAGGAATTCCTCAGTCGCTGAAAGTGGTTGTTCCACTTCAGGCCCTCCACCAGTTATGCCATGATCCCTGGCTACATCTGCTGCTCTTCTGCATGCAGCATTGATCATGCCCATTCTGCAGTGTCAAACCTGCTCATATGTCCTGCTCTGATGACTTGTGGCATTCACATTACGGACAAGATCAGCCCACAGTGCTGCATGCTGTTCTCTGTTTTGACTTCCCAGGACAGTAGGAGTTCATGATGTTGCCGTAATCCTTCCAGTATAATATCATTCTCTGCATCCATGAAAGATACATGGCATATTGGATACATGTTTCCTGAAAGACAACAAAATGGGAATGCATGTCAGGATCACATACATGGAAGTACACTATATAGAGATACAGCAAGAACAGAATGGCTGTCAGTATCCACTGCTTGATCACACATGTCATATTCCACAGTGTGCAAACATACTAAGCATGTAGATACAACTAAGATACTAGTGGTAGTCAGCTATTCCCATGTGTGTCATGACAGATACTGCTGTATGATCATACACCCAACACTGCAGAAGTCTATTGTAGTCTATCCCCTAGGGGCAACCCCTCTGATAATATGTCAAAACTACAGTGCCAAACAAATAGCAGTGTGTTATTACAACCACTATAAAGGGACAGTCCCACAAGACCACTGTGCCACATTGACAAAAAAATTCCAGCCTTGATGTATTGTACATCCTCTGTAGGTGTAACAAATCTGGAGATCAATGACATGTCATTGTCACAATTCTAAGAAAGACTTAATGCTGTAATCCCTATTCCCCATAAGTATATTCATACATCTGCATCCTGCTGTAAACAAAAAGGTTACATACCTGATGGAGTGCAAAACTCCTCTGTTGATATGTGGTGATATTTAATTTTATGCAATCTCATGCTCTGTGTGAAGAAAGCCTCATACAGAATGGAGTCCCATAGCCAGCTGTTTGCCTTTTTAACATGATTCTCATTACCAGATGATTGCCTCTTAACCAATCTTTCATTCTGAAATGCTAACTGCACCCAACACAGCTGATTTGCACTATCATCAGTCAATGACATGCAAGCACTGTACAAGATATAAGGCCTTCATGTAGAGTAAAAGCCCTTTCTGATATGTTGTGTTGGGCATTACTGGGGTGAGCAGATGACATCATCGCAGAGGGTAAGTTTGTAGTAGCTACATTTACATCGAGATGTCTGTGCTACAGGCTGCAGCTTCTGATGCAGGTAATAGACACAGGCAGAGAGTGTGAACACTTTGGAGGACAACAAGCTGTAAGAGTAACTGTAGGAGCTGTGTCAGCCTTGTTGTAGAGGTAGAGCCACAGTGAGGGTACCCATTCCACTCCAATTACAGCATGTGTT
Organism: Protopterus annectens; assembly: GCF_019279795.1. Taxonomy (NCBI): domain Eukaryota; kingdom Metazoa; phylum Chordata; order Ceratodontiformes; family Protopteridae; genus Protopterus; species Protopterus annectens. The sequence continues at coordinate 28,134,071 of NC_056736.1, read as the reverse complement.
TAACGTAAATATGTTAGGTAATTGTATCACTAACAGAGTACTAGGCAACATGTTTGTTGTGTCCTTGAGCAGTATAGGGGATGAATAAAACATTATGTCCACCATTTGGGCAACTGTCAGGCAACGTTTTACAGTTTGGTACTCATTTGGAATGCGTATGCTGGCAGTCCATGCTACAAGCAGACACTTCATATGTGTATGTTAGTTGTGCAGCTGTGCTAATCTGCACTATGAGTATGAAAGGACTGTGTGCTGCACTCTATTCGTGGGCCTCATTTGCATTACCTGAGTTAAAATTCTCTGTGAATGCATATTAATGTGTGATCTGACACTTTATGCACTTAAAGTTTTGCTATAGGGATATGTGAAGTGCATTCCTATCTGCAGGCCTGTGACTTCCATCAGTGAAAAGCAGATATTTCATTTGAAATGCATTGTGTGGATAAAGAGTGCATGACTCATTCAGTAATTGCTGGCTTCACAATAATGTAATTTAAATGCTACACACCACTGGATTTGAACCAGGGACTGTGTGTGTGGCATAATGTGCTGTCTGCAAGTCATTTAATAGACTGAGCTAATGAGTCACTGATACAGCAGGTGCAGTTGCATGACATAATTGCACTCATACAGGATGTGACATACTTTTTTTACATCTGTCATTATGTGCATGGCTTTATATGGATGTATTTCTGCACTAGGGTCCATGTTAAACATGTATTTTGCCATTAATGCTTTAGCAGGTGTATTTCTAAATGTTGCTGATAAAAGGGCACATTTACCTGTTGTTAGAGCACTCACTTACGTCCATTTTCCTGTGTTTGTTTTTCTAGTGGTGTACTCTTGCACCATACTCCAAGGTACACTCCCATTTTTTCCATTATTCTTTAAGCAAATTTGTGCAATGCGGCACAATGTACAGCTCCACTTAAAGCGAAGCTGAGCATCTTGAAAACTTGCACAACTGTGGTTTTAGAGAAGCCTAGCAATGTGCAAACATTAGTAGCTGTTAACCACATTTAAGCATTACTTGGCACCGTGCAGCTCTTCCAAATGTAATCATTTTGTTTTTAAATTAAACAAAACTTCATATTACATTAAATAAATGGTATGTCTGCTAGATACTTGAACCCAGGACCTACGGAGCTTCACGTCATCACTCTACCTGTTTAGCTACTTGGATAGTATATAAACTAGGATACATTTACATATACTACTAAGCTACCATGCCGCGCCACACAAACTCTCTTAAATATAACCAGAAATAAATAATTAATTACATCCTTTTTCTATTTTTAGATGTCGAGCAGGTGTCAACTGTGGTTTTAGAGAAGCTTATCAATGCGCAATCATTAGTAGCTATTAATCACATTTAAGCATTACTCAGCACCGTGAAGCTCTTCCAAATGTAATCATTTTGCTTTTAAATTAAACAAAACTTTATATTACATTAAATAAATGGTATGTCTGCTAGATACTTGAACCCAGAAATACGAAGCTTCACTCCATCACTCTACCTGTTTAGCTACTTGAATAGTATATAAACTAGGATACCTTTATATATACTACCAAGCTACCATGCCGCGCCACACAGACTGTCTTAAATATAACCAGAAATAAATAATTAATTATATCCTGTTTCTATTTTTAGATGTCTAGCAGGTGTCAGCTGTCTATGAGCAAGTGCAGCTTGGCATTGCTGCTCTACATGCTGTGCTACACAAACAACATTTAATTTTTTTTTTTTAATTAGACATTTAGAACACAAACTATTAATTCACAGCACATTTCAACAGTAGCAGGGAGCATTACAGGGAGCCTCACCCTGTACATAACATCTGACCAGGTATCCACAACCACGGGATAGCCTCTACACTTCTGCCTACATGGATTCAATATCCTTGTTACTATGCTCTCCCTAGGTAGCATGCCATGATTACTATACATGGTGCACTGCTGAAAAGGAACTGTGGCCGTGTATACAGGTACATTCTGTGTACACTCTACATGGACCCTACAAAGATTTTTTTAAATCCTGGGGTTTGTTTAAATTCAATAATTGCAATAATGTTTACCACTGTATGAGTAACTATTCTAAATCTCTAGCAGTGTTTTAAGTAAATAACATCACTATTTGCAGGGCTATTAATGGCCACAAAAGCTGCTATTTTTCCATCACAGCACTTCCAATGGGGCTGTATCAAACAATGGCCCATGGTTTACAAGTACTGAGTTTCATAACTTTTCATTAAAATAAGGAAGTTATTACCACATAAGTCTGCACTACTCATCCAATAATAAGAGAGGTAGAAAGAACTTTACATATAATAGAAATAATTTTTTAAAAAAAGTATGATTATTTCAGCACAGCCTAATCATTATCACTCACTTCGTGACAACAGAAATTCACATTTACAGGGCATACATAGTTTTCCTTCTTAGTATCTTGGGTTGAAGCAAACTACCATCCAGGATTATTTTTCTGCTTCTGTCTACAGTTAAACTTTCCTGGGGATTTAATAAAATCCATGTAGGAATAGTGGAAGGCCCATGCAGAAGGTACCATGGCCATTTATGCAGATTCCCCATGGCAGCATGCCTCACATATTAATGAAGGCATGTTACTGAGAGAGAGCCATGCAATACAGCTAGTGAATCAGTGTAGGGGGTGTGTTACTGTGTCTGGAGATGAGTAACACACCCCCTGCACTGTCAAAGTGCTGGATAGCAAACTATGTATATGTAATAAAAAAGTGAATTTGTTTTAATGTTTTTGTGTTTGTGTGTTTGCGTGACACGGTGCTTAGCAATGTACATGTACCAGACATCTAAAAATAGAAACCAGATACATTTAAATATTTAGGAAAGGCCAAGTTTAACGATAGCTGAGCGGGTTTGCACTCCATGCTGCGGTGCTTAATCTTGCTTAAATGTAGTGGAGATATATGTAAAAGTATAACAACAGTTCACATGGCCATGTGGCCAAATGTTTAGAGTGGCAGCCTTATGTGCAATAGTTGCAGGGTTCAAATACAAAAGTTATTTTGTAAATACACAGTACTGAGACATCTTTTAAATCCTGATTAACAGGTTATTAAATTTAGTTGGCAAATACACATTTATGAGAGGTACTATTAAACCTTGATTTATTTTTGCATGAATACATGACAGGGTATGAAGCGTTTATGTTACAAATACACAATTATGATAAGTATGTGTAAACCCTTGTTGGAATAAGGTATGTATGCACAGACATATTATTAAACATTTTGTTTTACAATTACACAATTATGAAATGTATGATTAAATATTGCCTTATTGTGCTTAGCTAAGCTCCACTAAGCACAGCTATGCCTAGCCAAGCACTGCTTAACAAGGAGCATTTTAGCAGTGGTTAGCTGATTTGCACATTGCTTAGCACTGTGAAGCACTGCTAAGCACTGCTCATTTAAGCATTGGTTAGCTCAGCTAAGCTGGTTTGCACACTGCTAAGCATTGCCAGTTTAAGCACTGCTTGACTGAGCTCAGCAGGTTTGTGCAGTGTTAAGCAAAGAGACACATTTTTCAAAATTGCCCAATGGTGGTAAAAGGCAGGAAACAGCCTTATTTAAGTGCAACAGGCAGGAATGAAGCCATAATCTGTTGGAGTTTGATCTTGTCAGAGATTGTGGCAGGAGTTGAAGAGGGTAGATGCTTCTAGATGCAGCAGTGAGACATTCTGTAGTCCAGGGTCATGGCTGGACTCTTTGTAAAATACCATGACCTCCGGCTGCTACAGGGCCAGTACCAGGGGTCAGAATACAAAGCGGAGGCCTGGGACCAGCTGGAAATTTATCTCACCAGTGCAACTGGTATCCCCCACACAGGTGAGCAGGTGCATTATCATTATGATGACCTAAAGCATCATAAGGGGGATCTCTTGGCCACCTGAGTCCAAGATGTTAGAGATGGGAATGTCACACCAGTTTGCAAGTAGTATTATCATTGTGATATGCAGGTATGCATAATGGTGCGTTTCTCTCCCCACAGCTGCAGAGGAGAGAGCTCATGATTGGGAGACCCATGCAGGGTGGCTGGCCAGGTTGCACCATGAGTGTGGTGGGTACAGATGTATCTTGCAATCTATAGTCATATAAACAAGAAAGAGTAAATTGGTAGCTACCGGTAAGTATATTCAGTTTTGATTGTACTGCAATCAGTGTTGTCATAGACCTGGACTAATATAAGTGAGTAATGCCAGGTACAGTTCAATAAAGATAAAAGTATGAAACTTGATATTGTTAAGGAAATAAAGTTGCTACTGCATTAATAATGTTAAGGAAATAATGTTTCTACTACATTATTAATGTTAAGGAAATAAAGTTTCTACTGCATTAATTGTGGAATTACACCTGTATTGCAACACCTGCATTACACAAACAGTTCATCAATAAAGACTGTAGACATATACCAATCACTGCATGAAGTCACCCCTAATAAAGCTGTGTTTTGCAATATGTGTGTATTGTGGGCTGTTGATCATGAATCAAGTATTACATCTGCTGTGAAGTACAAACAGGAATAATACCACTAAGTGATGGAAGGTTTGCTAATAAAGAGTGTTTTGCTAAACTGTAGATGTGAAGTTGTACTATAATATAAATTGTATTATATTTGTTCTGCACTAAAATCTGAACCAATCATATGGACACCCAAGGTATATTGTGTATCTCAGGACTGTATTGTGTTAACTATTGCATTTTAGCTATATGCATTCCTGCTCTTAACTGCACTGCTACAGGCAAGTGTGAAACTGAAATAGCTGTAGATTGCAAATATACTATATGCAACTGTATATGTGTCAGGCAGCCAATCCAGCACTCAGATATGGTCTGTATACATCACATATACTCCCACCAACTTGGGGTTAATTGTCTATAACTGCATTCCATGTATTAATGCACAGTTCACCTACTATCTCTGTCATGCATGAATCTTATGCATGTGTATTCAAGTGTCACTGCAGTCTTGTATAACCCTCTACCTCTATCTCTATTACCAGGTCATATTTTGTTACCAGCTGAGCTCTAGGCACATATCAGTTAATCAATATTCAGCAGTGGCTCAGTAGCTGAGTTTGATAAATGCTAGGTGTGATTTACATTTTGTCACACAGCCAGGGTTCAAATCCAGGGACAAGTACTACTAAATATTCATAGAAACAATTATGTATTGTTAACAGATATTCTCTCCATAGGAATGGCAGGTAAATAAATGGCTGTGAATGGGTTAATAATTTCTGAGTTCAAATGTACAAGAGTGTTAACAGCATTGCTCAGCAAAGTGATAAGACATCAGTAAACAAAGTCACCAAGTACAACAGTAATAAAATAAAACTGTTTAATCTTAGTACGGCTGTATGCCTGGTGTGTCTGAATGTCTACTGATAGTCTAACCCCATGCCTGCCAAGGAAGACATGATAGGTAAACTCTCTGTACTGTACATGATACATGTCTCTCAAGTATCATTCTGTTAAGGACTATGATTACTTTTGCCAAATCCCTTGGACACAGATTTTTCATCCACTTGATTTATGTTAATACCACAGTCACACTCCGTCAGTCTACAGTACGCCTTGGTAGTCATATATGTCCCCCTGACATGCAATAGCTCCCTATAGTTGTATACCTGTAGGTGGGTACCACCAAGAATAATAATTCCAAAATGGACTCGACACCAAAAAGGTTCAATGCTTTATTACACAAAATAACTTCAGATTTAGCGCTTTCGTCTCCTTACCGGACACCTCTTCAGAATCAATTAATAACCACTGACATTGCATATTTATACCATACTAATCACAGTTAATTGGCTTCAGTAAGTCAATTTATGTAAATGAAATCAATTATCTTAAAAAATCAATTGTCTTAAAAAATCTCCGGTAAGGAGACAAAAGCGCTAAATCTGAAGTTATTTTTTGTAATAAAGCTTTGAACCTTTTTGGTGTCGAGTCCGTTTTGGAATTATTATTCTTCGAACCACAAGGTGGAATTATTGGTGGTACCCACTTGATAAGGAGGACTGCCTTCATTGATCCGGGAAGCTGAGTTGTAGTTTGGTTTATACTATTTGTTTACATTTCTTTTTGTATACCTGTAGGTGTTACATCTTGGCCCATATTGTCCCATGCAGATAGCTTGAATGGTATGTAGATTCTACAGAAGCTGTAGGGCACTTGTATACATAAAGTAAGGGCAGACCTGTAGAGTATATAAGAGTACTGTTGCAAACAATATAGCCTATACTGGTAGCAATGGAATGTATTTCTCTCTCCCCCACCCCTTATCTGCATCATAATTTATTATTGTTATACATCAGGTATGGTTTACGTTTAGCATATGTTGTTCTCAAAACATTATGTTGGGCCTTGTGTTTTATTATTGTTATGTATTACAATGGTTGCATACTAGCATACCTTGTTGAATTACCGATTTTGTTGGCCTTATGTCGTAACTGTTACTGGCATGCTGTTACAATACTGACTGTTATCCCACTTATTGTTGTGTTCCATATGCTATGCAATGTTACGTTACTGGGTTATGTGCAGCAGTCTGGCATGCTGTTATAACTAACTACATGTTCTGTTCATTACTAACCTATACACTTTGAAAAATCTCAACACCATAGTTCGACTGAGTAGGCCAGTTCCTGGTGATTTGCCTACCCTACCTCAGCCAGCCATGGCACCAGGTTCCAGCATGTCTGGAACCCAACCTGGTGCTGCCCCTTGTGCTGATCTTGCACCACCTACCCATGGAACCGCCTCAGGGGACAGAGACAGGGCCCAGCCCCCCAGGATGGGTGTTGAGAGGCAGTTGTCACCCAGCAACAGTGACCATGGATGGTGCGCAGGATCATGAACCAGGGTTACAAAGATCACCTGTGCCAGATTGAAGGCAGACTGGCCAACCTGGAGGTGCATGGTGGCCCTGGTGCCCAGTCTCCAGCACAGCCATGTTCAGGGCAGTGAAGGAGCAGTGTTGACTGCCCATGGGTGGGGAGCTCAGTCCCACTGTTGCTGTCTGGAAGCACATGGATTTCTGATTCCACAACACCCTCCCCATCCAAGGTGTTTATCCCCCTCATGTGTCATACACCACCCCTATATGCTGTCTTATCTGTTTGCAAATGCAAGCTCTCCTAACCAACATACCTCCGCATATGTACCTGTATCCCTTCCTCAACATTCCACTCTCTCCTTGAAAAAATAATTTGGCATCTGTCCCACAAAAAAAATTTTGCCCCATAAACAGTTCTCCATTTTGCACCCCTATTACATGAATCAATCAATCAAATTATTTTTGTTGCCCTCACAGGCTCCAATTTCCAAATTGTCCACAACCTGCACTGCTGTTTCTGTAGAAGAAATGAAGAGCTATGATCCTTTGCTACACCTGTCCTGCACATCCTTACCTGCCTTTCACTATGTTTTCCCCCTGATTGCCCCCATTTTATCACTTTCGTAACACACCTTTTTTCTTTTTTTTTAAATTAGCTTGGGATTAAGTGGGGATAAGTGATGCGCTGCATTGCAGTGCATCATGCAAACCCACAAAGATCCACCTAAAACTGCTTAAAACTGCCTTAATTGCCTTCTCTGTTTCTGACACTGTTAGGCACATCTGCAAAGTAATTACCCTTGCCAAGTCTTGAACCCAGGACCTTATCAATTACAGCATAGTGCATTAGCCCACTAAGCCACTCAACTCTCCCTGCTGTGACATAGATCATAGCTCTGGCACTCTAAGTCCCTACTACAACAGTCAGCTCCTGTACGGATGCTACTGGATTGGATGTTATATAATAATGACAGTAATGGAGGACACAGCTGGCATACCACATGATGTACTGTCCTTCAGCTCCTTTCAGTCTGTGAATGTCACACATGAATAGTTCAAACATTGTAGAGGTTTCCCTGACTGTCCCTGATGTGCTCTGGTTAGGTCACTGTGTACTCGACATCTGTATCTCATTGCTTGAGATCTTTGGCTAGCATACCTGGTGACCCCTACAACAGGACTTTGGGTCATAGCCAGTAGTACCAAAGGGACACAGGTCTGATCTCAGTGACAGATTGTAAATATTGAGCATACAAAGTAAGGGAATGAATACTTTACCAGATATTACTGTACCATAACTGTTTTCTGAAGGCTCTGGTGTGTGACAGCCAGATTCCCCATAGTCTGAGAACAAACATTATGCACTGTCCAAAATTTGCCAGACATCCGCATTTTTCTGGTAGAGGGTCCACATATATCAGGCACATGTACACATTCTGCTAACATCTGTGTACTGTAGAAGTTGGACACCTACCAGGAAGATACCCTACAGCACGTTTGCAGTTCTGTCTGTCATTGCATCATATGGATGTTGCTGGACTGTCCCCATATACTTGTAGTAACACTCACCTATTTGTCAGATGGTGGCTGTATGACATGGTACAGGGACATCGCTCATAGGGAACACATCACAGTAGATGGCATTGATGGGAGTGGAGACATAACAACACACTCCGTCACAGCACACAGGCCCATAACCAGTGTTCCTAGCATCATAGGTCATAGGAAGTTGCTAGGCTATTGGTCCTGAGGCCCTTATAAGCCTAGCCAAGAGTTTAACCCATGTTTATATAAGTCAGCACCTGATGCCCCAGTCCAACATGGACATGGGTGAAATCCCAAGGGTGTATTTTCTGTTTGCCACCCAGTTAACCAGGTTGCACTTAAAAAGGTGAAAAGAGGTACTCTGCTCGATGTGCTTAGGGAGTCTATTCCATAGATGCAGGAGTCTCTGGGATATAAATCTGTCCCACCAACAAGTCCTGTTGATGTCACAGACCAGGTTGAGGGGATGCATGTGAGTTACTTGAGTAGAGCTTGACTTGCGGATATGCAGCAGTCCCATTAAGGTGAGGTCTGTGATCACCTTGTATGCCAGACAGAAGTCACCTCTGAGGAGTCTGTATTAAACTGAGTAGAGGGATAGGGCTTTTAGTCTATCTGTATATGGTAAATGTTTTAGGCCCTGGATTCATCTGGTGAGGAACTTCTGTGGTCTCTCCAGCTGTACTTTGTGGGGTACTTGCCAAAATTCTCTTTGTACTCAATAATGGACCTTAGTGGGGAAGAATATAGGGATGTTATGACCCCCTTGTCCCTGGATGAGATACCCTTACTTATGAGGTGGGCCATGTAGAAGGCATTCTATACAATGGAAGCCACATTGTGGTCAAGTCAGGTTGCTACCAACCTGGGTGCCCAAATCCCTCACAACTGATTGCATGCTTAGGACATTGTTATTAATTTGATAATTTGTGGGGTTGTCACTCTACCCAAAGGGAAGGATGATGCATTTTGTGGTATTCAACTTGAGGCCATGGTTCTGGCACCAGTCATTTGTCTGGGTGAGACCCTCTTGGAGGATGTCCACATCACTAGGCAATTTGGTGACAGCACCCAGCATGCAGTCATCTGCAAACTTGGTCAGTCATAGCCCACTGGTTTTGCCCTGCACCTCAGAAAAATATATCCCAAGTAACAGAGGCATCAAGACAGAACCCTGGGGTGTGCCACTTGTTACGGTTCTACTGCTTGAGGTGGCTTGCCCTATATCAACTAGGATGGTTCTATTGGTGTGCCAGTTTGCTGTGCATCTGGTAACATACAGATTGGTTGAGAGAGTTTATCTATTAAGGCTGAGTGGAGAATAGTGTTGAAGGCTTTGTCCAGGTCAAGGTAGGTGGTGTGCACTGTCTTCCCCTCGTCCATAGCTTTGGTGACTGTCTCAAAGAAGTTGACCAAATTTAACAGACATGATCTCACCTTGACAAAGCCTAACTCTGTGTGATCAAGTGTTTGGAGGTTTCCAATGTCCTTGTTAATGAGGTCGATGATAATCTGTTCCATGGCCTTGTAGATCAGGCTAGTTATGCTGATGGGTCCTTAATTTCTCAGATTAATAGACACTCCACCTTAGTGTAAAGGAATTACAGTGGCTGTCCTCCACTAGGCTGGGACAAAGCCAGTACTCAGGCTTTGGTTGAATACAGTGCCTAATGGTACTGTAAAGTTCATGCCTGAGTTCATGTAGGATGCAGAGTGGGATGTTATCAGGTCTCATGCAGGCTGTACCTTTTGCCTTTGAGAAGGCAGTGATGACCTGTTCCCTAATTATAAGGGGAAGGGGGAAGGTACTGAGGATGTCCTGATCTACTGATGGGGTGACAGAGGGGTGAAGTTTCCGCTGAATCAGTCAGCCAGCAAGTTTGCTATATCTACAGCATTTGTATATGTGGTGTCCTTGTCCACAATTTCTTAACAGATCTGGGTGCTTCCTTTGAGGTTGCAGTCATATGTGAAGAAGGACTTAGGATTGTCATAGTAGATGATGCCAATTTGGACTCGAAGTTTGCTTTGGAGGATTTTGTTAGTGCTGTTATTTACTTGTTCAGGCTAAGGAGGCATTGCTTCCAATTGGGCATCTGCTCCTTCTTGGTCTTATTCAGCAATTTATTCCTCTTCTTATAGACTTTATTTATTGCAGATGCCTGCCAGACAGGTTTACTTATCCTTGCAGAGGATGTTTGAGTCCTGTCAGGTATTCCTGATTCAATGCACCTATACAAATGCTTGTATAGTGCTTTGGTGTAGTTTGGGATATTTGTGCCAGTTCCTGCAGAGGGGGAGGGGGATGTGAAGCTGTTTATACCATCCATCAGGAGGCTATAATCAACTTTGGAGAAGTTTTTATGTCTGACCGTAGCTTAATGGGTATTGTGAGAGATGGCGACTTTGAAAGTGATGATTTTATGGTGAGATAATACCAGGGAGGATGATATTGTAGGAATGCTGAAGTGGTTACTCATGTTGTATAATACCAAGTCCAAGATATTTTCACTTATTGTGTGGGTATCAACTAGCTGCTCCAAGGTGTTTGCATTGAAAATATCAATGAATCTCTGGGCATTTGTGTTCTGGCATGAGTAGTTCTTCCAATCTATGTTTAAGTAGTTAAAGTCACCCAGCATCAGGGTAAAGGACTGAATCCTGATAGAGATGAACAGGTCCATATAGGTGGAATGGGCATCTTAAGTCAGATTTAGGGCCTGGTAGGTAGCTATGATTTGAATAGGGGTCTTGTCAATGGTTAACTGCACCTGGAGTGCCTCCTGTGCATCATATTTTTGACCAACCTGGAGTTGTGTATGTCTTTGATATATATTGAAATTCCACCTCCTTTGGCTTTCCTGCCCACAGTTTGGGGTCTGAGGGTATGATAAGATGGGTAGCCAGGTAAAGGGGTGCTCTCTGAAGCTTTGAACCAGGTTTCTGTGACTGCACAGATGTCAGCATTTTCCAGGGTTAAGACTGCTTGCAATGAGTGCAGATTCATGTTTAGACTCTGAGCGTTTAGCAGCATGACCTTTAATTTGTGTTTTGTTGACATTTTTATATGGTAGTCTTAACCTCATAATGTTTCCTAAAAAAGGCATTATGGGGGAGGCAAGATCCTTTGCCAGAAGCCTGCAGCCCAGGTGAGACAGCTGCAGGCCATCTCTGGCAAAGCATTGTGGTCTGTCAATCTCATCTTCCCAGGCTGTCAGGTACCTAGAATGGCACCAAAAACTAAGCCAATTGTTAAAGTCAATCATTTCCTTTTTGTATTGAGGCATCATTCTGGGTGATGGCAGAACACTGCTTAAGGCTACTGACATACCTGTCTGGGACACATAGTCAGTGAGCTCAGTCATGTCTCTCTTCATATAGTCCAGGGAGGTATGTCTCAGGTCATTCACGCCAACATGGACTATTACAAAGTCATAACAGTACCTGTTGTTGAGAGACATCAGTGTGTATGTGATATAGCAGATTCTGGCACCTGACAGCCAACTAACTGTGACTTTGTACTTATCCAGCCTGGTGAGAGGCACATCCATGTGTCTCACAACTGAGTCTCCTATTACTAATGTGTTGGGTTTATGCTGAAGCCTAGTGGATTTGAGACACAGGTGTGTGGATTATGCATAGTATGTGTTGTGTAGAGCTGTGGAGATAGTGTGCGCTTTTTCCTCAGAGGTTTCCTTTGTTTGGGTATGTTTATGTTGAGGACCTATGCATATGTGAGTGTGTGTTGTTCCTAGGTAGGTACTAGGTTATCTGCCCTAGGGCATGTATAAGCCTAGCCAGAATGTGTTGGCTTTCGCCTCCCTTTTAGACTAGATTCCTGAGCCTCTGTCCAGCAGGGCCATAGAAGTGATCCCAGGAGCAAATTTACGATTTCCCATCCACTCATCAAGATTTCTCTTGAAGAGGGTCAGCGAGGGGCTCTGCCTAACATGGACTGGGATTCTATTCCAGAGCATGGGAAGCCTTTAAGACATGAATCTATCCCTCCAGCATGTCCTATTTATTTTTGTGCTAAGGTTTAAATCCCTGGAGCATGTAGCTCTAATGGATCTGGTTTTCTTGAGGTGGAGCATGTCCAACAAGTCCGGGTTAGACATGGTCTTGTATGTCAGGCAGAGATCACCTCTGAGTAGGCGGTAAGCAACTGAGTAGAGCTGGAGATTCTTTAGTTGAGCTACATAGGGCATCTGCTTGAGACCCACGATCCTCTTGGTGAGGTATTTTTGAGATCTCTCCAGCTGTTGCAGGTGTCAGGCAAGGTACATCCCAAATGGGGCATTGTACTCAATTATGGGCATAATGAGCAATGAGTAGAGGGGCACAATGACCTCTCTTGATCTAGATGTGAACCCTTTCGTGATTAGGTGAGCTATATAGAAGGTTTTTCTAACCACTTTGGCAATGTGATTGTCAAAGGAGAGGTTACTATCTACTTGGGTCCCCAGATCCCTGATTACTTCTTCCGTAATTAGTGGATTACCTCTTATATGGTAGTTTGTGGGCCATTTGTTTTTCCCAAAGGGGATGACTATGCATTTTTTTGCATTTAGCTTGAGGCCATGGTTCTGACACCAGGTATCAGTCTCCGTAAGGCCCTTCTGAAGGATGCTTGTGTCAGACGGAGAGTCGATTATGGCTCCCAGTCTGCAACCACCTGCGAACTTGGTCAGCCACAGTCCTCCCGTGTTTGCCTGTACCTCAGAGAAGTATATACCGAATAAGAGGGGTCCCAGGACTGATGCCTGTGGGATGCCACTTGTAACTGGTTTAGAGTCGGACATGCCACCCACAACTCTGACCATGTGAGTTCTATCTCTGAGCCAGTTTGCAACCCATCTTGTGACATATGGGTTGATATTTAAGCTGGTAAGCTTATTTATGATACCAGAGTGGGGTATTGTGTCGAAGGCCTTTGCAAGGTCTAGGTAGGCTGTGTGGACTACCTTTCCCTCATCTACGGCTTTGGTAACTGTTTTGAAGAAGTCAACAAGGTTACTAGGTTTAAGAGGCAAGATCTGCCCTTAACAAAGCCAAATTGGGTGGGGTCCAGTGTTTGGAGGTTCCCAATGTCTTTGTTTATGAGATCCATGATGATGTGCTCCATAGCCTTGCAGACCAGGCTAGTCAGGTTTACAGGGCGATAGTTCCCGGGATCCGTTGTGGCGCCACCTTTGTGGAGCGGGATCACTGTTGCTGTACGCCATTCTTTGGGTACTTAACCTGTGATAAGGCTGAGTTGGGACAGTGAATTCATGTGAGGGTTTAGTTCGTTTTGGAGCTCGTGTAAGACGCAGCCCAGGATACCATCTGGTCTCATTGATGCTGTGTTTTTTACTTTGGAGAGGGCTGCTTTCACCTGTGTGTCTGTGATGTCTGGGGGACTGCATTCTTCTGGGATAGATACAGGCCCTTTTGGGGGGGAAGGGGGGTGAAGTTTGCACTGAACCTGTCCGCCAGGATGTTGGCAATGTCTATGGGTTCAGTGTATTTTGTGCCATTTTGCACCAGCTCAGAGCAGATCTGAGAGCTGCCACCCAGATTTTTGACGTAGCTAAAGAACACCTTGTGATTATCTTTAGAGTCTTTGGCAATTTTTCTTTCGAAGCTGGCCTTTGATGATTTTATGAGGGATCAAACTTTCTTGCTAGTACTGATCAAAGATGACTTCCCTTTTTGGGATTTTGCCTTGTCATGTAATAGTTTCCTCCTTCTGTTGTATAGCTTATTTATGGCCGGGGTCCACCAGACTGGTCTCCTGTTCTTGGAGGAGTGAGTCTTAGCTTTACTTGGGATGGCACGGTCCATGCATTGCTGTAAGTGCTCATATAGTGCATTTGTAAAGGATTCTGTGGTTTGGTAGCATTTTCCATTAGCCCGGGGGCTTTGAAGCTTTCTACCTCAGTCTTGAGAAGTGTGAAGTTTGCTTTTGAGAAGTTTTTCACAGTGGTTTCCTTGGCTGGGGGTGGGATCGGGATGTGGACGTCCATTGTGATAAGTTTATGGTCTAATCTTACCAACAAGGGATTTACCTCTGGTGTGGAACATTGAGCCCCCATGTTGGTGATGACCAAGTCCAATATGTTGTCTCCTCTTGTGGGAGTGGTGACCAGTTGTTCCATGGCATTTGAGTTTATTATCTCCAGGAACCGTTGGGCAAAAGAGTTGAGACTTGAGTAGTTTTCGCAGTCAATGTCTGGGTAGTTGAAATCCCCCAATATCATGGTATTTGGTGAGATCTTCATATTCTTCAATGTTCTCAGGAATGCCGAGTGGGGATCCTGAGACAAGGTGGGTGATCTGTAGCAGGCTATGAACTGAAAAACAGTTTTACCTACTGTTAGTTGCACATGGATGGTCTCTGCTGCCTCGTGCAGTGCTACTAACCTGGACATGTGGGTATCCTTGATGAAAATGGATACTCCCCCGCCTTTAATATTCCGGTTCGAGTTCTGGGGCCAAAAGGAATGGTATGAGTTCAATCCTGGTAGTGCTGGGGTGCTCTCTGGAGCCTTGAACCGGGTTTCTGTTACTGCACAGATATCGATTTTCTCCATACTGAGGAGTGCCTCGAGTTCGTGCATCTTGAGGTTTAGACTTCTGGTGTTGAGCAGCATTACCCTTAGTTTTTTTGTCTCTAGTATTGTCTATGGAGGTGAGTTTGTCTTTTGAGCCTTGCCTAAAAAAGGCACTATGGGGGTGGCAAGAGCCTTAGCCAGTATTCGAAAGTCTAAGGGTGACAGGTGCAAGCCGTCCCTGGTGAAGCAACATGGCTTGTCTAGCATGTCATCACAGGCTGACAGACACTGGATCCCCTTTGAATGACACCAATAGCTTAGCCAATTGTTAAAATTGATCATTTGTCTTTATACTGCGGCATCATTCTTGGTGAGGGCAATATGCTACTCAGGGTCAGGGTCATACTGGCCTGGGCTACATGATCAGAGAGCTCTTCTATGTCTCTTTTCCTGTAGTCCAGGGAGGTACATCTCAGGTCATTCACACCAACATGGACAATGACACAGTCATATTTGTACCTGCTGTGGAGTGACCTGAGTGCCTGTGTTATGTGGTGGTTCCTGGCTCTCAACAGGCAGCTTACAGTGACCCTCTCCTTGTTCAGTCTGGTGAGTGGGACGTCAGTGTGTCTGACAATAGAGTCTCCAATTACTAGTGTATTAGGTGTGTTATTTAGCCTTAGGGGCTGTGACTGTGTGGCACACTGACTTTGTGAAGTATGTGATACGTGTAAGGTGTTGTGGGGTAGCGGTTGCTTGGATGTCTGCTTTGGAGGTCTTTGTCACTCTGGCATGTTTTTGTGAGTTTATGTGTCTTGTTTGTTGGTGCTTTTGGTCTATGTGAGACTGGTTGTGTGGTGCGAGTGGTTTCCTTCTCCTCCTGACTGACTGTGCCAGTCTTGGGTTGAGAGAGCTCGGCCTCCAGTTAGGCTGTATAGTTGCATCTCTCACAGATATTTGAGTTTGTTGGAAGAAGGAGAGGGTTGTCTGTGTACATAAGGCAATTGTAACATTGCCTCAAGATTCCCAGATTCACCATCTGGACTGGAGAGTATACCTGAAACTGCGCTTTGGACATGCCTGAATAGTTTAAAGAATTGGTTTATTGACTGACCAGAATGGACGAATAGGGAACCTTGTACCTCTGGATAGTATAAGGGGTGTAGTGCTAAAGTTTGTTAGTGCTTACTGAGAAATTTGAGCAAGTGCTGGGATGTAGAATGAAGGCTGAGTGCTTACTTTGAGAGTTTGTCTAGTTCTAAGGGAAAATTTGAAGAACAGGTAGGTAAAATTTGAAGAACAGGTAGGTAAAACTGCTTTTCAGTTCATAGCCTGCTACAGATCACCCACCTTGTCTCAGGATCCCCACTCGCACATTCAACAACTTCTTCTCTGAAACAGTCACCTCTTTAGCCAATACTATGGTTCCCCCCACTCCCCCTCAAAGTACTTCTCCTCATAACAATACCCCCACTCTAAAATTTAGTACAGTCTCCACAGCCTATATTCACAAGCTACTTTCAAAACTCAAACCTTGTACTCCTTCAGCTGACCAACTACCAGCTGAATATCTGCAGCTAGCAGCAGCAGCACTAGCATACCCAGTCTCCATCTTAATCAACAGAACTATAACCAAAGCTACTATTCCTTCCCTTTGGAAAGTCTCCCATATCATTCCACTTCACAAAGGAGGAAATAGTAATGAACTTTCTAACTTCCGCCCAATAGCCTTACTATCACCTCTAGCAAAAATTTTGGAACGTTGTATACACCATCAACTTTTGAATCATCTTCTACATAATAACCTACTATCAGACTCCCAACATGGTTTTAGACCTTTTCATAGCACTTCCACAGCTCTTCTCTCCTTTACTGATTCCATCAACAAAAATCGCAATAACAACCTATTCTCCTCTGCTTTATTTCTCAACCTCTCTAAAGCCTTTGATATGGTGAACCATCACTTTCTGTTAGACACATTGAAATCTCTTTCTCTTGACTCTCTAGCATTGCGCTGGTTTAACTCCTATTTGAAAGATAGAAAGCAAGCAGTCCTTTGGGAAAGCCATTTATCCTCTCAGCTCCCAATTACCATCGGGGTCCCCCAAGGATCCATCTTAGGTCCCCTTCTTTTCTCCTTATTTATAAATAACCTGTCTACTTCCCTCCCAACATCCACATGCATTCAGTATGCAGATGATTCAACTCTCATCTGTACTGCTGAATCTCCAGCTGAACTTCATTCGTCCACCCAAAAAGTCTTTACAGCAGCAGAAAATTGGTTCCAACATATCTGTCTCCTCCTTAATCCCCAAAAAAAACAAATTACTACTCTTTTCTCTAACTCTTAAAACTGCTACTTTTTCCTTTTCTATTGTCTCTAACAATGGCACCATCATAACACCTGACTGTTCCACCAAACTACTAGGGTTTACAATAGATAATCAACTTAACTTTGATACCCACATTAACCTAACCTGCAAAACTGTTAATAAAAAGATAGGTGCCCTCTATAGACTTAAACCCTTTCTGAAAGCAACTACCAGGGTGTCTCTAGCTCAAACTCATCTCACCTCTTCATTAATGTATGCCTCTCCATCTTTTATCAACCTATCGAAATCTAACCTTCAGAAACTAACCACATCCTACCATAGCATTGCCAGGTTTGCCACAGGCTCCCCATTTCGTACCCATCATTGTGTTAATCTCAAAAAACTTGGCTGGCTGGAACTTCAAAATCTTATTCTTCTACATCAATTAGTTATCACACATAAAATTCTCTATTTCCCTACTAATACACCCATACTCAACAATCTTCTTGCCCCATACAGGAATCTTACTTCCCTTCGCTCAGCTAACAAACTGTTAGTAGCTTCTCTCAAATCACACAATAAATCTGGTGACTCCTTGTTCACAAATGTTATTGGTTCACACTGGAATAAACTTCCCACTGAGATGACTTCTTTAGTCTCATCAAAACTTGTTAAGAAACAATTAAATAAATACTTTAAATCTCACTGGCTTTGCCCTTGCTCAAATCCTGACTGACCCCAGCATCTAACTTCCATTATAGTTCTCTCCTTAGCCTGTTGCTATACATCCATTCTTTACCACTATCTCTCTCATTATTCCTACTCTTCCTTTGCAGCTTACCTGGTATCCTCTTTGATATTACTATTCCTATAATGTCACTTTCTCATTTACATTACATATATTACTGCAAACTGTTATCTCACCTTCTATTTGAACCCTTGTATTTGCTTCCTTCTGTATAAGTCTAGGCATTTAAATATGTTTTGCTCTGGCACAAAATGTTGATTATATCTGTAAATATTGTTAATAATGTATTAAACTCGATGTTTGTTTACTTTTTTTTTTTTTTCATTCCAATTCCTGCTTCTGTAAAGAGTATGGGATTGGGGATCCTCGTGACATTTTTTTTCTGTTTAAATTGATACTGTTCTGTAAGTTGTTACTTTTACATTAGTTCTGTAGTTACTTCATGCCAGTCTCTTACTGTGCTGTTTTATGTACTAGTATATAGTGGAGTTTTTCTCCTCAGGCCTCTGCTGAAAATGGACATGTATCCAGCCAGACTAGCACGGTCAACAAATGTAAAATAAAATAAAATAAAATAAAATAAACAGACTTTGTGGAGCTGGGAATTGTTAAAAACTGCTTAAACGGTGCTGTGCGATGTTGCGCGACATTGCGTGATGCGCAAAATCGTGCAAAACCGTGCTAAAGTGGGTTTTAAGGCAGGGAGTTTGAAAGAGATAGGAAATGGCCCAAAAAGGCCAATAAGCTACTAGTTACTGGGCTGAGACCACTCCTCCATGGACAGATAGGCTGCTGAGAGCTCCCCACTCTCACTGGTGAACAAAGAAGCTTCCTCCTATCCAAGTAAGGATACAGGCAACACAGGAACTATGACACAGCCTATAATTCAGCAATACCTGAAAACTGGACTATTCTAGTTCAGAACGGCGGGAAACAAGGATTTTTTTTTTCTTTTTTTCACTTATACAGCAGAAACTAGGCACAGGAATACAGTAAAAGCTTTAGATCGGCTAGCGCACTTGAGTGTGTAGCCTACAACAATTAAACAAGGCAAAACCAACTTTTAAAGTGCAAAACACAAAAAATGCAGACAAATGCAGAAAAACAAACTTAGCAGAACTCAGATAGTTAGAAAACTCACTTTTCAGCGAGACTAAACAGTCGCTGGTAGAAAAGCAGAAAAACAAATACGTATAATCTGTTGAAGTCTCTCTTTCACTCACTGCTGCTTGTAGAACTCTGCAGGACACCACGAGGAGCTGTGTTGAGTCTGTTACAAGTGCAAAACCGCACTAAAGTGAGTTTTAAGGCAGGGAGTTTGAAAGAGATAGGAAATGGCCCAAAATGGCCAATAAGCTGCTAGATACTGGGTTGAGACCACTCCTCCAGGGACAGATAGGCTGCTCAGAGCCCCCACTCTCACTGGAGAACAAAGAAGCTTCTTCCTATCCAAGTAAGGATATGGGCAACACAGGAACTATGACACAGCCTAGAATTCAGCAATACCTGAAAACTGGACTATTCTAGTTCAGAAAGGCGGGAAACAAGGATTTTTTTTTTTTTTCTTTTTTTTGGTGTGGATGGTGTTTGAGGTGTAGTGATTGTGCTGACAACCTTTTCAGTGTGAGATATACTGACTTGAGAGGGAGACAGTATGGATTTTAGGTTTCTAATGTAATTACATGTCTCAAAAATTGTGTTACTAGGTGGTAGTTGTCCATGTACATCAGGCATTTGCTACACTGTATCAGAATGCCCATATAAACTAGACTGGCAGGAGAAACTGTAGGACATTATCCATCCATATCTGTCAGAATCTGAGGGAGAAAGACTAGGGAGACCCAATAGTTGGGCCTAAAACCTAAGTGCTTAAACCATACATAAGAGGCTTACAATAACACTTACAATTTATACAGGCTATAAACACTTTAGAGAACTAGTAGCAAGTAGCAGGAAAAAGCAAGATGAGGAGGAAAATGCAAGATGTATTGCCACTATGTTGTTGATAGCCATATGCATACTGTGTTGATAGATGATGGGCTATCATGTGGTACTTGGAGGATAGTGCTGGCCAATTTCAATGTGCAGGGTGTGTACATAGTGGAGAGCAATGTATGTGGTCCTGCGACATGTTCCCCTCTTCTTGTCTTTCAGAAACAATGTACAGAGGGAGGCACCTGCCTTTTTCTGCCGCCAAGAATGACATGATCCTGGATGGCATGAGACAGCATTAAAACATCCTGCTTTCCAGAAATAGTCAGAATTGGGAGCAACCTGCTGAATTTTGGGCTGACCTCGTCACATCAGTAAACCAAGTAGTGCTACAGGAAAGAAGCTACAAGCAAGTCTGGCACCGGGCGACCAATATCACAAATGCTGCACTGCAAAGGGCTGCATCTGTGGCCAGGGGACCATGCTGCCACTGGTGGAGGTCCTGCAGCAGAACACCCACTTCTGGCCACAGAGAAGTTCCTGGCAAACCTGGAATCAACCACCAGCTCACAAGCATCTATCACTCCATAAGTTGTGGAGGTGGGAGCATCCAGATATGCCTCTTGTGTTCATCACTGTAATACTGTAGCAGTCATTGTGGCAGCCTCTGCATACCAGTACATGGATTTCAGGTTAATCTGCATGGGGGAGGGTTGTTTGTAATGCACACTTATGCACATATACTCAGAATGTCAGCAATGTAGGCAGTATCACAGTTCCTACTGTACATGTTGATATATGCACATATTATTCTGTAACAATGCTACATTTGTGTTTGCTGACAATACCTCTCCTCACATTTCCATAGGTACATCTGGTGTGGCCAGAGTCCATCATCCTGCAGACAGTGAGTGTGAAAATGATTTGGTATGGCTGACATATACCCTAAGAATGTTAAGGGCTGCCAGTTTGCTGTAGCCACAACTGTTATGCTTAGCCAGAGTACAATACTTGTATGTTCAGTTTTGGAGGGGTTCACTGCATTGCACTAAATCTGTAATCATAGTAGTGTATTTGCAGGAGCTGTAACATATTTGCACTTATTTTTGTGAAGGTCTATACACTCTGCTATACAGGGGGCATAAGAATGGTGAAGATGGGTGCACTGTGTTTTAGCTGTGGGTCCATCACATAAACCGACATAATGCTTATCTCACAAGTGTATTGTACTGGCATCATTAACTGCATGTAGCTGCAATCCATGTTATTAAGGGCCTGTCTTGTCTGTTTATGTTGTAGTCTGCTTGTGTGTTGTGCATGGGATCAGAAATAAGATGTGGTATGTATAATGCAGTTGTGGCACCTCACCTGTATGTGCGTGTGTGGATCAGCAGACATAATAGTGCAGGTATTAATGTAGGTATGTTGTCTTCCTCCTCAGAAGTGACCATTGGGGTTGGAGTGTGTCCTCCTAACAACCTGATGTCAGTATCTCATCAGACTCTGATGATGATGGTCGCCATAGTGCGGCACAGGTGGAGTTGTTGGGGGCTGAATCTGTCCCATGGGTTGACATCCCACTTCCTCCCCCAATGTCCCCACACACAGTCAGTATGCCCACACATACCCAGTCCCCTGTGGCCACAGATATTGGACAGTCAGAGTTTGGCAGCATCAAACAGGAGAGTGTGCCAACTATGGCATCAGTGACTGTAGACAGCAGTCATAGCCAGAGACCTGGTGAGGTCTCACACAGGCATATTGACATGGGTGCTTGAAGGAGGACTGCTGCCCATCCACCACCTGTCACAAGTGTCACATCACGAGTCACTCAACACATGTTTCAGTCCATGATAGAGGCACAATCACTTTCCAAACATAACACCATACTGATGCTCAGGATCATGGATGCATCATTGTCTGGCAATCCACAACATTGGTGACATCATGCATCATTTCACTGATGTAGTGGACAGACAGTGGGGTGAGACATTGAAAGTCCTTGACTGCACTTTGTCCATGCTTGAACATGTGGTGGGAGTAATGCATCGGACACGTGGCCATAGGTCAGCAACAACATTGGCTGAGAGTCCACATGGCCATGCACACTCACAGTCCCATAGTGGCAGCACCTCTAGCACTACAGAAGGGAGGGTGTTGTCCACACCACAACATGGCAGGCTATGGGCACCTTGTCCTGGGCAGTCCCATGAGGGACACAGGCTCAGCAGACACCAGTCACCATCAACAACTAGTACCACATCTGACCCTGGACATGGTGGTGCCAGTGCCACTCCTGGCAGAGCCAGTTCCTGTATTTGTGGCTGGAGATGGTGAACTGTCCATTCTGCAATGTACGGTCCACTGCTGTCCAACATACACACTTGTAGGGCTAGCACATGACTTGACTGTGTATACGCACACATGCATACATCAGTGTCACATGTAGGTCACCAACAGACACACACGGCACCTCTCCATGGCCCAGCTGACCACCACCCCTTCCTGACTCCCACACACAATGTCAACTGTTTGGCATAGGCCTCTGCAACATCCACACCCCACCCTGTGTCACATCCCTGTCATCCAAAACATGGATGCAGGGATATGCAAATATGTGTCTCATGCATAGGGTGACTATAGTGCATGACATTATTTACTGTGGTTCTGTTATGCCACGACAGGTTCTGTCTGCTAGCATGTGTCATGAGTACAAATTAACATGTTTTTTGCTCTGCTGCATGATGTTAGATTGGTGGAAGTGTCACATACTGCCAGGTGTCTCTCAGAACATTGTATGTTTCTGTGGCAGGGGTGTGACTGGCTGCACTGGTGGCAGTACAACAGCACAGGATGGCATGATAGCAAAGCAGCAATATGACAGCAAGGTAAGGCTTTATATGTTTATGGTTACATAGGTGCATCTGTGTAGAGCAGTGTGTCAGGGGCAATGGAACAGACAGCATAATCCTGCATGCTTACTCTGTGACAAGGCACACAACCCTTGATAAGTGTCACCTGGGTGTTGTGTACCTATAAATGTAGGTGATGGCAGATAGCATTATGTCTAGGAAGTTGTGGGCTATGTAGGGGCAGAAGGTACTCACAGGGCCTTAATACATATAACTATTGCACACACATAGGCAAGACAGACACACTGCTGCAAGGGGATATATTTTAACAAACACATTCAGAGTTGCCCTTTCTGAGATTAGAACACCTGCCTATATATTAGTGCATACTATAGCAATATGCACTTATCGCATGTGCCATGGAGCATATGTGTTTTGGGAATGTTTGCTACTGCTGTTAAGGTGGATGACATCAGCAGGCACTGTAAAGGATGCTAATGTTGAGATTGACAGGGACTCAAAATGTATAACCATTGCACACTGATAGGCACACTGCTGCAAGGGGATATATTTACACACACACATTCACAGAGTTGCACTTTCTTAGATTAGAACCCCTACATATCTAGTAGTATATACTATAGCACTAAGTACTTATGCATGCACCAATGAGCGTATGTATTGTGGGAGTGGCTGCCAGTGCTGCTAAGGTGGATGACAATCAGCAGCTATTGCCAGGGAGGCCACTGTTGTGGAGGACACTAATCACATGGCCATGAAATGATTGACCACTGCACAGACATAGGCCTGATGGGCATGTCTGTACTGCTGTATGGGTTATATCTACATACACACACACAAGGAAGCTGATGTGAGATTAGAACCCCTACCTGCCACTATTACACACTACAGCTCACAGTACTAGTTGCATGCACCACTGGTTACATTTGGTGCACAAGTGGCTGCAGCATTACATTGCTCTGCACCTTTATGTGGAGATTTGATATATATATATATATATATATATATATATATATATATATATATATATATATATAGATGTATAGATATATATTAAATCTGTTACATCTATATATCTATCTATATATATATATATATATATATATATATATATATATATATATATATATATATATATATATATATATATATATATATACTATATTAATATGTGCCATATACTGATAGATTAGGGTAATCATGTCTGAGGGGGATAGGGAGAGACAGATACATATACATAGCTGTCTATATGCACAGAGATATATTCACATCTTAGTTCTTTAGGCAGTGGCATAAAACATGGGGTGACACTAGCTGAGTGTAGGAGCATGCCCAGTGTGACTGTCAGTAATTCTGAGATGACTCCAGGCAAGATCTACCTGTACTCCAGTCCTGAACTTTGTGTGCTACAGCCAATTGACAGTTGCACCTGATTCAAGAGTCCAGCAACTCCCTAATAGGTCCAAGGGATTCCCTGACTGTGAGCAGCACATAATATCTGAGTCCTACCTAGGATGTGTATAGATTGTAATTGACTGTACAAGGTTTAGCATCATATGTCTGGTACATACTACATTGCATTGTGATTTTCTGGTACACCAGTGGCAAATCATTATAGATTGATGTTAGGAACTGATGAGAGACATTTGAGTTGCTGACTGCATACACAGCAAGGAACCCATGCTACTGCAAGACCTGTTATTCTCTGCACTTTCTACATTTGCCTGGCCAGTGGTTAATCCTTCTCCTTATATGTGGGCCTTTGTCCCTCTCCTGTTCATGGCTGTGTCCATATTTCCTGCTCTAAGTAGTTGTAGGTATGCTGTGACTGGGGTACATGATGTAATAGCACTGACAGGGTTACAGACTTTACACCTTTGACTGTACATGTTTAGCAGGATATCCAGCATTCCACCCCATGTGTCTGCTCTGGTCCTCACATCTGTTTTGGTAATATACTACTACATGGTGCTCACTGACTTGTTGTAGGTACTGACAACGTTATGTGATAACCTGTACATCCTGCTGCTACTCTGACTTGTTACAATCTACTGTTATACTAGCCACATTCTAGGTTACTCAGTGCATGTGTAATGTCCATAACTGTGGCCCCCTGCCCCTTCATTCTCTCTCTGGCATTGTCCAGGTTTCTTACAGCAAAAAATAGTGACATATTTTATACACCTGTGGGACTCCTACCATAGGAGTACCTCACATGCAAAATTATAGGTGCAGCCAGCTTCAAACCATGAGTCCCATCTACCATGCCAATGTACTTAGCTCACTAAGCCACACCAGCCACCAGAAAGTGAATTTTAATTCCTGACACTATCAACAGCAGATAGATATAATTTGACCCCTGCATATTGAGGAAATAGACATGTTGCCAGGTTGTTTTGGACACCTCTGGGACTATGTGGTCTGCTGCTATGACCTTGCTAACATATTTTCCCTGCAGTTGTATGGGAACATGGCTGTATCAGGGGTAGGGCACTCTGGCATTGACAGTCATGTGTCTGTCCTATGGCCCAACTGTTTGGCATTTCCCTCACATAGTGCAGTGAGTTTTGCTGCCTTGTGGCCTACTGCATATTATGGGGTAGGCAGTATGGGACAGAGAGTACCTGTTGTCATACATAGCTGTTAGTTCTCTGCAGGTATCCCAGTAGCCCATTCTATTCCCTTGCATACATGCAGCAGGTCCATACATATAATACCATAGTATAGTACCCCATACATTTGTTGTAAAGAAGCGTGACTTACCTTGTCCTTACAGCAGTTGAGGTAACAGTGCTTCAGGGATGACTGCGCCAGATTCATACAGTACACAGCCAATACATGGGAAGGTACAGGTTGTGTGGTGTGGATGGTATCTGCTTTACTATATATGTGAGTCGGAATGAGGTGTCATACCCTAGGACCCTATATATATATATATATATATATATATAAAATCTGTTACATCTATGTATCTAGATATATATATATATATATATATATATATATATATATATATATATATATATATATATATATATATACTATATTAATATGTGCCATATACTGATAGATTAGGGTAATCATGTCTGAAGGGGATAGGGAGAGACAGATACATATACATAGCTGTCTATATGCACAGAGATATATTCACATCTTAGTTCTTTAGGCAGTGGCATAAAACATGGGGTGACACTAGCTGAGTGTAGGAGCATGCCCAGTGTGACTGTCAGTAATTCCGAGATGACTCCAGGCAAGATCTACCTGTACTCCAGTCCTGGACTTTGTGTGCTACAGCCAATTGGCAGTTGCACCTGATTCAAGAGTCCAGCAACTCCCTGATAGATCCAAGGGATTCCCTGACTGTGAGCTGCACATAATATCTCAGTCCTACCTAGGATGTGTATAGATTGTAATTGACTGTACAAGGTTTAGCATCATATGTCTGGTACATACTACATTGCATTGTGATTTTCTGGTACACCAGTGGCAAATCATTATAGATTGATGTTAGGAACTGGTGAGAGACATTTGAGTTGCTGACTGTATACACAGCAGGGAATCCATGCTACTGCAAGACCTGTTATTCTCTGCACTTTCTACATTTGCCTGGCCAGTGGTTAATCCTTCTCCTTATATGTGGGCCTTTGTCCCTCTCCTGTTCATGGCTGTGTCCATATTTCCTGCTCTAAGTAGTTGTAGGTATGCTGTGACTGGGGTACATGATGTAATAGCACTGACAGGGTTACAGACTTTACACCTTTGACTGTACATGTTTAGCAGGATATCCAGCATTCCACCCCATGTGTCTGCTCTGGTCCTCACATGTTTTTTGGTAATATACTACTACATGGTGCCCACTGACTTGTTGTAGGTACTGACAAAGTTATGTGATAACCTGCACATCCTGCTGCTATTCTGACTTGTTACAATCTACTGTTATACTAGCCACCTTCTAGGTTACTCAGTGCATGTGTAATGTCCATAACTGTGGCCCCCTGTCCCTTCATTCTCTCTGGCATTGTCCAGCTTTCTTACAGTAAAAAATAGTGACATATTTTATACACCTGTGGGACTCCTACCATAGGAGTACCTCACATGCAAAATTATAGGTGCAGCCAGCTTCAAACCATGAGTCCCATCTACCATGCCAATGTACTTAGCTCACTAAGCCACACCAGCCACCAGAAAGTGAATTTTAATTCCTGACACTATCAACAGCAGATAGATATAATTTGACCCATGCATATTGAGGAAATAGACATGTTGCCAGGTTGTTTTGGACACCTCTGGGACTGTGTGGTCTGCTGCTATGACCTTGCTAACATATTTTTCCTGCAGTTGTATGGGAACATGGCTGTATCAGGGGTAGGGCACTCTGGCATTGACAGTCATGTGTCTGTCCTATGGCCCAACTGTTTGGCATTTCCCTCACATAGTGCAGTGAGTTTTGCTGCCTTGTGGCCTACTGCATATTATGGGGTAGGCAGTATGGGACAGAGAGTACCTGTTGTCACACATAGCTGTTAGTTCTCTGCAGGTATCCCAGTAGCTCACTCTATTCCCTTGCATACATGCAGCAGGTCCATACATATAATACCATAGTCTAGTACCCCATACATTTGTTGTAAAGAAGCGTGACTTACCTTGTCCTTACAGCAGTTGAGGTAACAGTGCTTCAGGGATGACTGCGCCAGATTCACACAGTACACAGCCAATACATGGGAAGGTACAGGTTGTGTGGTGTGGATGGTATCTGTTTTACTATGTGTGTGAGTCGGAATGAGGTGTCAGACCCTAGGACCCTAGGTTGCCAGTGCATCTGGCATGCATTGCCTTTTTGCCAAGGCAAGGGCATACTGGGCATGCCTATGTCTGCCTACAAGGACAGGATCAGGGGGTTCCTCCTCTGAATACCCTGTGGCTGTGGGGACCTTGGCACTAGTGGGGGGCTGTGTATCCCTTCCCTGTGATGTTCCTTCCACAGCTGTTTCTGCAGGATCATATTGTGTAGCATGGCACATACTGTGAACATCTGTGCACATGTGGCTGGATAGTACTGCAGGGCTCCACCGGATATATTGAGGCAGTGGAACCATGAAATGAGAAGCCCAAACACATGCTCTATGATGTTCCTAGTATGTGCATGTGCCTCATTATGGCATTCTTCAGTAGGTGTGTGTGCATTTCTGATGGGCGTCATCATCCATGGTTCCAGTGCATAGCTAGCATCTCCAAGTAGACGGTCGTATGGGATGTCCCCCGCTGGCAAATGTCTGGTACAGCTGTGAACCATGCCATATACGGGAGTTGTGATAACTGCCAGGGCTGCCAGCACACACACTCATGATAATGCCCTGGATATTGCACACAATCTGGTAGTTGATGGAGTGATGCCCCTTGCAGTTGACATGGACTCTACCATCCTCACCGGGTGGTGCTTTGATGTGCACATGAGTGCAGTATATGGCACCCACTACCTCAGGGTAGTGAGCTATATGGCAGAAGAGACACATACTGCTGTCCTTCTCCTCAGGGTTGCAGGTAAATAAATGTGCTCACTGGCATGTGTTTGCATGGCAGCTAGGAACTGGTCGAGTACCCTGGATGCTGATGTCTGTAAGTCCCACATCATGTCCCCAGTTTTTCTTTGAAAAGTAACTGAAGCTAATATTGTAAGGGCTACACATAGCTTTGTTTCCATTGGGATGTGTTCCCGTCTGTTAGCTCTGGGTCTGAGGTGAGGGTGGCCAGGCTCAGTGAGTTCTTGTAGTATGTTCCTGTCCACCCTATAGCACTCTACAATCTCCAGCTCAAGTAGCACCTAGAAGGTTACCCTGGGCCTGAAGACTCTACTTCTTCTCAGTCTAGGCCTATTGTCAACAGCAGCATTGGCACTGCCCTCAACATCTAGCACATATAGATGTAGCAGAGCAGCAGAATCCGCTAGTATTCTGTCAGTTAAAATTCTCAAGTGTGTACTCCAGTGGTGCAGAATATGTGGAAAAAAGCAAATTGTAATGTGTATGCATAATTTATAGTGGTGTGCTGCAGATGCAACCTGTGTGATTGGCTAACTATGCTGCATTCCACCTGCCAAGTATATCACCTGAGGGGTTTGAATGGCCCAGTGTTAGGGGAACAGGGCTTATCAGTAATTTAGACATGATTGGCATTCCCAGGCTATTTCTTTTTTTTTTTTTTTTAAATGCCTTCACTGCTAAGCAGTGCAGCACAGCGCACAAACCTGCGGCACTGTTGTAAATACTGCTCAGCAGTCTGGACACACCCCCATGCACAGGCACTCTCAACATAGCTTAAACTAGCTAAAACACATGCTCCAAAGCAAAACAGTGCTTAGCAGCATTAGACACACCCCTGCTTAGCTGAGCAGCTCACAAATAGGTGCCGCTGATCTCCAATCCACTTAAACATAATGTGACTCACCTCTTTTGATGTCAGATACCTCTTCTGTGGACACCAACATGGTTCAGGGCAACACTAATTTTATCTGCGGACACAGTAGCTCATTTTAGCTATTCAGTAACTCCAGGTCATTTGCATACTGATCCATGCATGCAAGTTGGATACTTCACGATTACAGGGCCTGCCTCCTTACCAACCACTGAAATCTACCATTGTATGTACTGCTTACAGGACCCTGTAATGCATTATTCTCACGTCTTATTTTTGGCTTGTACAGTTTTTATTTATTTTTTTTTTTGTATAATAGTTAGTTTGTATTTTACATTATTTTTTGCACATACAGGGCATAGTTTTGCACATATCTGTCATAATATGCAATCCCTGACCTTCTAAATGGGCTTTTACAGACCCTGTTAAATTTTTCCTTTCTTGTACACCGTAATTTTTCGTGTACACTTTGGACACCAGTACGGGGTCTGCACAACTACCTGTCTGCTTGCTCCAGCACCCTCATTTGACCTTATTTGCATGAAAGTCACCTCTTTATGAGGTGATTTGCATTCTGCAGACACTTCTGTGTCTGCACACTCATGCACACCCCTGTGCTTTGTTTACTAGATTGCATGGCTGCCTGTTTCTATGTTGGGGCCATGCCACTATGCTAACATGGAAAAGTCATCTATGTAGGCTTTATTGAATTCCCCCCTTTGTGATGTCCTCCATCTCACTGACATGTCCTGATTTCACATAATTAGTTTTTTTTAATTACAGATTTTGAAAATTTACAAGAATTTCAAACAAGAACTTTGTTAACTGTATGTGACATATTCAACACATGCCTAGTTGATACAGGAGAGGCATGAATGTAGAACTAAAAAGATTCTAGGTACTTAGCAGCTTACAAATGATGACATTTTTTCCATTAATAGAGAAGTAAACATTTACCAACTAAAACACTAGTTGTAAAATGGATCCAAAAATAGGCATTGCTGGTGAAGTTAGATACCACAAATTTATTTAAGCTTGTGTAGTGCACAATATATATATTTTCACCTGTGTGCAACAGACTTCAACATAATTTAGAATAAACACGTCAAATTCTGCATTTACATGATTCTCCCTTAACATAAAGTAAACTGTAATCAAATCTTAAAGGTATAACACTCAAAACTTTCCAAAGTCATTATATATATTAAAAATCAACAATGCTAAATATAAACATATGAAATTCAGCTTAGTTTAAATAACCAACCTCTCATATATTTATTTTAAAATACAACATAAAAATTATTAGATGGACGACACTCCTCTGGACCTCAGGAACTGTAAAATAAATCTCCAAATGCCAAGTAAAGGAAATAAAAAGTTTTATCCTTAAAAAACACACAAAAACAACAAGATAAAATGCTAATATTTATAAGCCCTTGTTTTTAGCACTGGAACTAGGGGCACATTCCCATTAATCCCAGGGTTGTATGTGGTATTCAGCTTAACTTTCCACCACAACTCCCTTACGTCTAGATGATCTTTCCATGACGCTCCCTCTTGGGTTAGCTGTCAGAGGTCATTGGAGGCACGTTTAAGTCAAACTAATGGCCCTTTTATGCCAGTGATTACTCAGAAGAACAACTTTACTTTTTACAACTATAGTCCTTTTAAGGTGACTGATGAGCTTTTTTCCTTATTTGAAAGAGGCTTTACCTTTGACCTCACCCCACAATACAACTTAGCTGATATTTTGATTGAGTTCAGACATTTTAATAGGAAACTTTACTTTGCTTTACAATACCAGCAGATTGAACAGGAGATAAGTAACTTAAAACACAGTGGTTATTATATTTAAATTTAAAGAAAAAAAATATACAGCTATGCCTACCCCCACCCTACTGTTCAGGTTTTATGAAATGTATGTGAACAAGGCATTTACAAGTTTTATAGTAAGGGTAAAATGAATAACAAGAAATTCAACCTTAATAAGGATATGCATAATCTGTTAGAAAATCTTAAGAGAGATCATCATGATTAGATTTATGAAACTTGACAAGGGTGGGGGTAGTGATATTTGATAACTACAAATATAAGGAGGAGATGTTAAAACTGTTGAATAGTGAAGAAGTTTATGAAAGGGCCCTCCATTAATGAAGGAAACATCTCATATAGAAACATAGACTATTTTCTTGAAGGTGAATTATTGCAGCACAGAATGGACCTTAATATAAGTTTTTAAGTATTAAGTAAAACTTAATACGTTTTTAAGAAAATGGCTTCCAAAAATACCTGCTTATTTTGGAATTCCAAAACTGCATACAAATCTAGGTGAACTGCCTTTCAGGCCTATTGTGTCAGCAGCAGGTGCTAAAATTTATCAATTTGCTTTATGTGTAGATAAAGCATTAAAACAATTTCAAAATAGCATAAGTCACATTATTAAAGACTTTTAGGATTTTTTGGGAAGAACTAAACCTGAGTACTGGGATAAGGATGTCTTATTTTTAACTATTGGTATGGTAGATCTTTTTCCAGTATACCCCAAAAAGCAGGCCTAAAATCAGGCTTATCATGTAGTGTATGTAAATTGTCCATGTTAATAATTATGTATGGTTTGAAGGTAACATCTTTAGATGGAAAAAAAGGGGTGGCTATGGGGGCAGCTTGTGTCCCCATTTTTGCAAACCTCATTATGTTGACATGGGAAAAGGAATTTGTGTTACACTCCTCATTTCAGGAACATATACAATTATATCTGAGGTTCCAGGGTGGCATTTCTATTTTATAGGGTGGAGGTAACAAGCAGATTGAAAATTTTATGGAATACATCAACAACTCTTCCTACTTCATAAGATTTACACACCAAATAAGAAAATACACCATTAATTATTTGGATGTTGCCCTTAATAAGAACAATCATGACTTTGTCTCTAATATATACCACAAACCCACCTTTTCTAATAACTACCTCCATTTTGGCAATGCTCACCATCTCTTCCAAAAGAAGGTTTGGTGATAGGCCAATTCATTATGTTGGCTAGGATGATATACATTAAAGATATATTTGATGCAGAAAGGAAAAAAAAAAAACTTGAGAAAATATTTTTTTAGAAAGTGACTACCCCACTCACTGATTAAGAATGTTAGTGATTATATTTATAATAACTGGGGAAAT
The DNA here is from genome assembly GCF_019279795.1 of Protopterus annectens. Classification (NCBI taxonomy): domain Eukaryota; kingdom Metazoa; phylum Chordata; order Ceratodontiformes; family Protopteridae; genus Protopterus; species Protopterus annectens. Next base: position 28,101,660 of record NC_056736.1, on the reverse strand, counting down.
AAATATGAACCTTTGTTGGGAAGAGGTTTAACAGACGTGAGGCCCAACAATATATATGCACCCTCAATAAGTAATGGTGGAGATGGAGAAAAATTGTAGGTGAACACATAAATAAGAGAAAATTTACAAGGGCCTTTGTTCTAGAATATAGTGCAGGGTCCACTATTATAAAAAAAATCTGTTGAAAAATATTGGGGGCTCTTGACATTTGATGAAAAAGTGAAAGAACTTCTGGGGCATAGGCCTCTATTCACCTATAAATGGACCCACAATTTAAAGAATATTTTGGAAAATGACAGAGGTAGCAAGGGATACAATGAGAGTATGAAAAAAATGTGGCAGCTCCGTGCAATGTAAATATATTTTACAAAAACAATTGTTTACTTGAAAGATACAGCTGAGACTACTATATACCCTAGGTATGGAAACTGCACTAATAAAGATTGGTCTATTTGGCTATCTGCAGTGCATGCCCACTTTTTATGTCTGGAAGACTGAGAGGTGTCTTAAAAAACATATTTATGAACATGGGTATGGAATTGGAGCAAAAAACATTAACAAATTTATATAGGCATTCCATTAATTGTTCTAACTATAAAGGGTATTTATGTTGTATATTAGAGAATGCGACACCTAACCCAGGGGGGTAGGAGGCATGGAAAGATCATCTAGAGGTAAGGGAGTTGTGATGGCAAATAAAGTTGTATTTCACAAACCACCTGGGGATTAATGAGAACTTTTCCCTTGTCCCAGTGCTAAAAAACAAGGGCTAAAAATATTAGCATTTTAACTTGTTTTTTGTGCTTTTTAGGAATAAAACAGTTTTATGTTGTATTTTCAAATAAACATATGATAGGTTGGTTGTCTGAGGAAGCAGCTTGGCTGAGACAGCGCTCACCTTTGTATTTATTTATTTCATTAAACCAGTGTTTTATTTAGTCATGGTTAAGTGCTCTTTACATTTACTTTTTCACATATTTTCCTTTGTTGTGAGAGCACCTGTTTATCCACACAGTCTACTTAGTTTTGTTGAATATATATATATATATATATATATATATATATATATATATATATATACACATTTGTAAAGTTTTATTTCAATGTTATACCTTTAAGACCTAATTACAGCTATTTTATGTTAGGAGAAAATCATTTAAAAGCAACATTTGATGTGCATTCTAGATTCTAATGAAGCCTGTTGCACACAGACAAAAAATATATTTTACATTACACAAGCTTAAACAAATTTGTGGTATCTACCTTCACCAGCAGTGCCTATTTTTGAATCCATTTTGCAACTGGTGTTTTTGTTGGTATTTGCTTGGATCTCTACCTGTTTTCCCCCCAAGTTGTATTAGAAGTAAAAATGTACAGATGTATCAATCAGAAAGTGATCTTTAGTTGATGTATTTGTTATGAGAGGCTTAGCAACTGGTCAATTTTTCTTGATTAATATTTCTTTCTGAACTATTTCTTGTATACAAGTGAAGAATTCTTCAATTTTGGAGGTGAAGATTTCTTCCATCTTTCGGTTATATTTTCATGCAACTACCAGAATAGTCAATAAGAGGTAACAGTTTTCATTATTTATCTGAAATGAAAATTCTCAGTGATGTTGAATAAGATTAACATTTAATTTAATACAAAGTTGTCAGACTTCAAGGTCTGAAGAAAATGTGTTATATTCTTCCAAAAAACAAATAAAAGTGAAATGATTATAAAAAATGTGACCAATCAGCATTCCAAAACTGTTTGCATTTCATTCAATACTTTCTTTTTTTATCAATAGCAAATGTTGGTGATCTACAATGTGTTAAAAGGGCCCTGTGTAAAAATGTCCAACAAGGTATTTTCCATAGGGTTATTAGATATATGTGTTTTATAATGAATTGTTACAATAATGATTCTTCACCTAAAATAAATTTCAAAACTTCTTAATATTATTTATTGTAAAAAGATAAATATACATTAGAAATATTTGTTCTCGTTGTTTAAAATATCATATATATATATATATATATATATATATATATATATATATATATATATATATATACATAGATATAGATGTATAAATAGATATAGATGTATACATAGATAGATATATAGATAGATATCTTCTTTAGAAAGTTTTTTATAATGGTAATTGCATAGAGTGAAACAATTGCTTTGTGCATGAGATTTGATGCTTTGTACAATTAAGCATTCTTGAGATTCTAACTTATATTTTAAAATTAGTGATTGCATTGATTTGATTTATGCATCACCAAGGCATTTATACCAGAACAGAAAGTTATTATTTTCAGTTGAAGAAATTCCTGATGATGGATTCTTTCAATAAATCCTTTATTTATACTAAAATGGATTAGAGCATAAAACCATAATTTCAGGTCTGTTTTAATAAGAATTATAGTTTAAAAAATTAAGATTAAATAAACATATATCAATAAAGTGGAGGAATAGATATTACATTTAATAAAGTTGCTGCATATAACCATCAAGATTAATTTATTATCTCACCAGAGACGGTGTGAATTTTCATTTTTTTCTTGAATTAAACAGAGAAATGCAAACATATTTCCAATTTTCTGCAGAGGTAAAGTCAAATCAGTTCCATACAACTCAAATAATTACCACTTTAGCATACAGTTCCACATTTGGAAAATTAAAACCTCCTAAATTCTATTGTCTTGTATAATAGTATTGAGCAATTCTAGACTTTATTTGGAAACCATTGGACATTTAACATCAACTTATTAATTTGGTAGGTGATCTTTATTGGAGGAAGGGCTACAACTGCATTAAGTATAACATCTTTGGAAATAAGATAATGTTAATTAACTTAAGTTTATATTCAAAAGAAATAGGTTTTCCATGTGTATGTCAAATTGGATGTGTCCTTCAATATTTTCTCATTGTTACTATTCCTAGTTTCTTCAAGAGGTGTGCTGATAATAATATCTAGATAAATAAGAGTTTGTGATCCAAGATCTATAAGATCACAATTAGAGTTCAATAAGTTGTGTTTTGTTCAAAATAAAACATTTTAATTTAAAGGAATGAAAATAAAGATCTGATAATGTTTAAAAAATTTTGAGAACTCAACTTAGCTCATGTCATGGGTCATCAGAGTTGCTCGTATTAGCATAATATAATCTGCAAATTCATTCATTTCATTACAGCTAATTCTGATTGCTAATGTTTTTATGGGTAGTGCAAAGAGGATAGAGGACAAATAATAATCTTGTTTTTTTTTTTCTTCTAGTTGGTGGAATCCAAAACAAAGGAGGTTATAACTCCTCTGTACTCATCCCTCATCAGACCAATAATATAGTACAGTGATCTCTTCTCTATATACCTCAGCAGACACCTGCAGCAGCTGGAGAAACCTCAGAGGTTTCTCACCAAGAAAATTCAAGACCTTCATCACATGATCTGCATGAACAGACTGAAGGCACTGCCACTATACTCTGTATCATATAGACTGCTTAGAGGTGTCTTATGTGTGGCCTACAGAGCAGTCTCAGACCCTGCCTTAATGGAAATGCTACACATCCAAAAATCTAATGTGACAAGACTCACTCGGTCTAGAGACCTTAAAATAGCCTGCAACATAAACAGGACTTGCTGGGGAGACAGATTTATCTCCCAGAGGCTGCCATGCTCTGGAACAACCTCTCAATTCAAGTCAGACAGAGCTCTTCAATGACCCTATTTAAATATAACTTTGACAATTGGATGAGAAACCATAGCAATAAATTGATTCCAGGAGTTTCAGCTATGTCCAATTTGGATAGGGGCAGTTAGTGCTGGTCATAAATTTGCATGCTAATATAGGCTATTTCTCTCAGTCTATGATAGAACAAGGGTAAAACATGGTTAGGCTTGCAAAGGCCATAGGGCCAATAGCCTAGTAACCTCCTATGATTTTATGATCCTTTAATCCTTTAAATTGATTCTGAGGAGAATGGACCCAATTTGACATAGGTCTGTTATCTTTATAAATATTTCCCAAGAGTGATATAAAATGAAGATGAAAATCAAACTGTTATAAACTTTTGAACAAATAATTCCAACTTAATTAGACATTTTTTTTGCATAACAAGATATAACTTCTTGATCTGCATTGTTTATAAAGATCAATAAGTGGTACTACTCTTTTAATGTTATTTTTTGTTATCTCTTACAGATGAATACAGGCTGATCTGCACTAATTAGTTCCAGTAAAGACACATGCAATAACTGGAAAGCCACAGATATAGCTCTCTAAAAGGATGCAAGGATTTAACATAATGTCCTACTGGAAAAAAATCAAAGCCCTGTCACTATACTCTGGGCTCTCATTTTACCACTAAAAAGAAACCGTGTGACGGGAGTAAAAATGCCATGCTGCAAACTATATAAAGAACATACACAAGCAAACAAAGTAATATAATTATAAATATACACATGGAATTTTATACATTTCCTAGCCTAGAAATTTGATCCCTATACCCCCCAAATGATCAACTAGAATCTAACCCTTATTAAAAGCTCAGTATATAAACAATACAGTATAAACCAATACAGAGTTCCACAGAGATAAATGTTTTACTCTGAGATCATATTTAATATGTGACAAACAGGTTATGTGTATTTAGTATACTAAAATGTAAGCTATTAACAGGCTATTAAACTTATTATTTTGGATAAACAATGAATTAAAGAGAGAAAATAATGCTCAGATATTCAATAAAACAATAGTATTTGCTTACAGTGTTCCTCTAGCAAAATTCATTATCTCCCCTTTCTTCTTTATTTTCACTTTACTCTATTCATTGCACTCCTTTTCATTTGCATGCCCTTTCTGTGTTTCCCCATTGTTTCCTTTTTATATCTTCCCCAGTTCTCCTATTCCTTTTTCCTCTTTCCCGTATCCTTTACTTTTCTATTTCTCAATATCCCCATCCCATTTTCTTATTTACCATCTTTCCATCTTCTTTTCTCCACGTTTATTTTTCTATTCTCTTCCTTTTTTCTATTCTTTTCCCTGGCTTTCCCAAACTTTCCTACTCACCTCTCTTAGTCTCTTTCCTTCCCCTATCATCATGTTCCCTATCAGTCTACTAAGTGCTTCCCTTCATCACTTATAAGTACTTTCCTTGTCTTGATTTTTCACTCCTTCCTTCTTTCAAACTATTTCTTTTCACCCTTCCCACTTTCACTTCACCCTTTACATAATTATTTATTATTCATTATTCTCAGAATATAAGCAAATTATAAACAATATAATACTATTGCATAAACCCACTTTTATATAATAATTTTAATAAAGGAAGGGTTAACACTTTCACATATTGAATAAATAATGAAATATTATGAACTTAGCTGAAAAACATAAAATCCTTGCCTACAGAAACAATAAATAAAGAGCAATAACCCAATTATTAAGAATTAGAATCTAACTTTATATATGCCAGTCAACCTTAATCACCATCCTCAAGTGAAGGCACATGGCATAATCTATATACTGAGAAAGTTTTAACAAAATCAACAACTCACAGCATAAGCAATTTTGCATAAATTATTTAACAACGTAGAATATATGTTTGTCATTTGAACTGTAACTCATATAAAAAAACAAACAAATGCTGATCTGACATGGTTTTAAACCAGTTAAGTAAATCTGTCAACAGGATGACCATACTTAAGTATATCTTTTATTTCTTTGAGGAAAAATGAAAAATGCTCCAAGACTTAGATGGCCATATAAAGAGTTTCTGAAGGAAAAATAAACACTGAAGTAATGATATGACTATGTTTGCTATATTTCCTAAACTAAGTGCACATTAATTAAATAAGACAGACTAGTATCTCCCATGGAATATTCATACCACACTAGATCTGTTGTAAGGAATTGTCTAGTAACTATTTCCTGAATGCAACTTAAGGATGCAAAACATCATCTGGTGGAAAAATGCTAAAGTTTTGTAGCCATAGAATAAGGAAATATCAAATGAAAGTATACTTATTCTTTTACCTCTTAGGTAAGTATTATTTTTATGAAGTATTATGTTTATATGTGAACAAAGGCAACTAAATGCTGCGTTATTGTTTGTGTGTATTATATATGGGAATGCAGGGTCAGTTATTTAAGTAAGTTTGTCAATGATGGCAAAGCATAATCACTTAAAAAGGGTTTTGAATAATGTTTCAATATTAAACGAAAGAAAAAAAAAATGTGAGACTCAAAACAACATAACAAGCATCACTATATTCAAATGTGACAGATGCTGAAGGCATCCCTTTAACTGAAACAAAACATTTGCTGTTAAAGAAGCATTTACGTTTATGTTTTACATCAGATACAGCATTTATAATTATTATTAATATACTATTTCAGCATAAACATAACATATCTTATTAATGGTCCAAAAAAAGAAAAAACAAATCTTAAATCAAGCATGTTAATAATAATAATAATAATAATAATAATAATAATAATAATAATTATTATTATTATTATTATTATTATTATCATTAATAATAAAAATATTATAGACATAGATAGACATAGATGTAGAACAGACTGCACTGTTCCATTGCTCCAGAAGAATCTCCCCATCCACATTAAACAAAGATCATCCTTGTCCATATTCAAGAACAAAATGAATCTATGGATGGGACTAGAACATTTATCCCTGTCCCTGTACTACTAATGAACATGAGTATCTCCTAAATGCTTTATTCCATGCATGGGTCCACTCAAATTATCTATGGTATGATTCCTGTTATTCTCCTTAGGAACCTATATAATTATCAACTGTGGGGTGGGTATAGCTAATCTCTGTCCAAATAGGACAGGATCATTTGAGCACAAACATGGAAATTGCCAAGGCTAAAACTGACCCACAAGCTCAACCAAGTAACAGTTATTTTTTTTTTTATATTTCAAGAATGTCTTGCAAAGCATACATGAAATGAGAATATTGTTGAAATTTCATTTACATTTCTTCTTTTCTTTAAGGAGTCAAGTGTTTACATTGTGATTACACTAGATTATTACTAAAACAGGTTGCATTGTGAATTAAAGTTACAGGGGAAAATTTAATAAAAGAGTGAATAAGACATCTTTGAACCTAGATTACCTATTGTACAATATGATGGAGACTCTAAAGGCAGTAAATAAGAGTTACACTTATGTTCATTTATGGTTGTTTGATATTAATCTTCTATAGAAAATACAATAAATGAGCCAAACCAGAACTATGTAAATCGATGATTTTTGATCAGTTTGATATACATTCTCTTTAGTATTTTTGACAAAGTATCTTGTGGTTGGTTGGTTTTCTGCCTTTTCGTTTTAACACCTAGGCCTTCAGACTTGTCAGGGGATGTCTTCAAGGCAGTAGATGCTCAATCCATGTCTTTGGTAAGATGAAGTGTATATAAAAAAAAATATATATATATATATATATATATATATATATATATATATATATATATATATTTTTTTTTTTTTTTTTGTGGAGTTTGATGCTTCTTCAGTGTTGTTAAAAGTTCTTGGTATATTCTGTAAGGAGAATTGTATTCTTGCTGGAAAAATGATATGAGCTTTAGTGGTATTTTGTTTTAATAGCTTTTCTAAAGATCTGCATTTTTTTACTTTTATCAACTATTTTTGCACAATAGTCATTGTCAAATCTAATATCAGGTTGTTCATATTTTAAAAATGCCTTTGTCCAGTCTGTTTTTAAGATAACTTCTTTGTTATGAAATGAACAGAATTTGATAACTTTGGATCTTGGGGAAGATAGAAAACATGAAGAAGACTTCTTACAAATAGAACCTTGTAGCCTTTCTCTGTTTTAGGGAAGTACGTGCAGATTAAGGAATTTGGAAATCCAGGAAGACAAAAAAAAAAAGATCATATCTTCTTCCGTTTTCTCAGGTAGGTTAAGAATTTTAATATTGTATCTTCTTTCCCTCTTCTCTAAGTCTTTCAGTTTATTTTGAAACAAAGTATTTTATTTCAGAAAAAATCTGCTTGTAATTCTTCCCTTTTAGTCTTCCATCCACATGCAAAAGTACTATTGCTATGTCAAGAGATTTTTATTTGTTTTTGTTGAACCGTATCATTTAAAATATTTGTTTCCTTGATATTGTCCTCTCTTGAATTGTCTAGATTTTCCTGAAATCTATCCATTTTTCAAAGAAAAGTCTTATGTAGACAACATAAGCAGAGAAGATTCTGAGTGTGAGCATTTGTAAATGCTCATTTTCTTTTTCCCTCTGCAAAATTTCTGTAAAATAATTTTGACTGGAAAATATTGATAAACTTAATTTGATTAGTATTAGACCAGGTAAAAATATAAAGTGCTAAGCATAATTGTTGATTTAAAATAAGAATTTATTGGTATAATAAGTCAAAACTGAAGATCTCTGAAAAGGTGTTGTTCTCAGTTGGCCATCTTGGCTACCCACCTCATCTTCTTGTCATCAAGTTATTTTTCTTGCAAGCTTCTTATGAAATGAGCAGCATATGCCAGTTGAAAATCTAAAACCTGGAATGACATAGTAAGAACATTTTTATTTTAAGGATCATTTCAAACAATATACAGTTAATTGACAATCTGTTGCCTACTGCATTTAGAAGTTCCTCAGTGCTGCCTGCATTAACTTCAGATTTTTGCAGGCTAACCATAACTGAGATGGTGTTATGCTACAAGTCACATAGAGAAAACATGTAACATCACTGAGTGTAAGATGAGCGCATCCATTCAAATGATATTGTTCCAGGCATCATTTATTTTTAAATTTATCTAAATAAACTTTGAAAGCTGAACCACTAATAAAATCATACAAATTATGTAGTGAGAATATTTCATCAGGCATATGAATATTTATAACACTGTACACAACAAGATTCATTGTGTGGCTGTAGCAATGGATGTAGATGGCTTTTGGACCTTTTTCACAAAACTTGGTTTGAACTCTACATACATCCCCATTTATACCACTGACAGCACCACAGCACCCCCCCACCACCACACACACACACATTTATAACTGTCTTGTTTTCTGCATACACTTGTATTAGTGACTTTGGAAAAGAAGTTGCATCCACACCTTGTACTTGTAGAAACCTAGGAACTCTTCATGTATTTTCCCATTATATGCATAATGCATGACCTCAGACTGCTGTACCATTTTTGAAATGCCCTTTGACTCATCCATTTAAATTTAAAACATCCCTGCTACTGAAATCTCTTTAGTAACTGCTGTCTTAATAACCTTGCAAAAATATTGAGAAGTACATCTTGAAAGCTGGGCAGTGTATGTTTAGCATTTCTCCTACCCCCTCAGTTTTCTTTTAATGACATCATTATGTTCTGATATAGATGAAGAATATCTGTAAAGTTGCCCATGTTAAAACTCAGTTTATTTTCTGCCTCTGTTTGTGCAATGGACTGTGTTGTAGTTAGCCTCAAAATATCACATATTGCTTTGATTTATTGGCAGTTTTCTGGCAAATGTCTACAATGATCTTCACTGAGTATTGTGTGTAGAGTCCATCATTCTGTTGCATGTATCTTGAAATCATGTCATGTAGTTTGACATGCTTTATGGACTTCTAAGTCTTTCAGCAAGGTTAATGATCCAGATTTTCTAATTGCATTTCCTAGTTCTGGAAACCATGTATGAAAAACATGTTGAACTTTTATTTGCCCATGGAAAATATCACCAAGGAAAACATTTGTCAAAAGAAAATGTTGGCAGGTTAAATGTATTCAATCGATAGAAAACTGCTGTACTATTTGGCATTAAAAGCCTTTAAACTGTGTTCATTTTTTGTTTTATTTATAGGGAATAACATAATGTCTGGTTGTGTAGGCATATTCTCTCTTCTCCATCTTAGATGAGTGAGGAGGCTTTTCCATTTCTATTTTACTTGTACAAATCTCAGTAATTTTCTGACTTCTTCCAATATCATCTAAGTATGATAATTCAGAGTCAGATTTTGAACAATAAGTTTAATCACGACAGTATAAATGTTGCTTCATATTCACACAGGAAACCACATTTCATTCTTAACATGGTTTTATTTCTGATATGTCAGATGCTAAGTCCATCATCAGTACCACAACCTCTTAACCTCTTAAAACACACAAACACACACACGCGCACACACACACACACACACACACACACACACACACACAAAATAGTACATTTAAAGAGGTTCTGAAAAGTGCAACCTCAGAAGTCTAAAATGCACTTCAAAAAGCCAAAAGTTAAACAAAACCAATACCTCATGGCATACAATATATTGCACAGGCTTCCAAATGACAGCAGTATTTCACATAGAGTTGCCATATCACAACAGTGGGAAAAGTCTGTAACAAGATAATTGAAGCTAAAATTTTATAACCTTAAATGATATAAAGCTCTTTGTACAATTAGTATAGAAACAGCAGAATTTAAAGCCATGGTCTTTGAAGAATAGTGAAATTTTAACTAATACCATAAACAAGAAAATTAATCTCATAAATATAAGAAATGCCTCAGCAATTCATTGCAAATCTTTAAAGGCACAAAGGAAATCAGACACCTGAAAACCATCAAGATAATTACATTGTTCTTGCAGAATTTGTTAAAGTCACAATCATCAACCATCTGCTGTTTTGGATACTCAACAAAAAAGAAGAGCAACGTATCCCTTACTTCACTCAAATATGTATTGAGTTTGTTGTGAACCAAACTGCAAAACATAGGCCACCAAAAAGCCATGTATGCCTCCTGCTGTTCTTTTAACCAAGGAATATAGGTCCACATCTAAAATGATTTGAAATTTTCAAGTAAGCTTATCAAAAAACTATACCATGTCACGTTTCTATAGCACGAACCAAGCTGTTCATTTCAGATCTAAAGACACAAACTACACACAATTTTATCTTTATATAATTTTTGTCACTCACTACACGATTCTAAATGTGGGAAAAAATATTGCACAAGAACAAAAACAGTGACCAACAATGTTTTTTCCTAGAGAAATTTATACATATTTTAGTTCTGATGCAATGATAAATTAAATGGGCATATAGTCTCAATCTGAGAGAATTTCTATCTGCAGTGATGACTGCTTGTATAATGCTATTCCAGCATAATTCAATTATAAATTATTAGTCCACACAGCACCAAAGATATGAGAAACTCAAACTCATGCACCATCCTCAAACTAAAAATGGGCAAAGACCCCTTAGTATTTCTCAAATATAATACCACTGCTATCATCTTTTAAAAAATATTTTAAACAAAGCAAAACTAGATTGTTGTTATTTCTTGAATATGAAAGGTGCAAATACCTTAAATAACTTATAATCAACAGTACATAATGGCAACGAGACAACCAGGCACTTTGTCTTCTTTTCTCAGCATAATTTTTTATTCAGATAAAGACAATGGTAAGTGCTTTCGCTAAGTAGCTTCTTCAGACCAATACAAAACATAACTTAATTTCATTATTTAAACAGATTAAAATTTCTTTGAACCAATCACAAATGCTCCTAGCTTCCATCAATTACGTTGAATTAAAGGCATACAAAGGTGTATGTATATATTGCACAAGCACTCTTAACAAACGTTCTAATAAAACATATCTGATAACTATTAAAAAACATACCTCTATTAAAATATATATAATATATATATATATAAAAACAAGCATAAGAAACAGTGACATACATTATTTTTGTATCTTCCGATTTTTGAGTAAGGGTTTAATAGATGCCTTCTCATTACGTCCTTTCCCTTTATCAGCTCTAAGGACTATAATCCAGTTTGTTTCCTTACTCTCTGTATAATTTCTTATGTCACCTTCTCGAATGCTTGGATTAATTGCCTCTATGACCTTGAAATTGAACATATGTGCATTTCCTAACAGCATGACATGTTTCCAAAGAGCATTATGTTCTGATCTCATCCTGATGCTATATAAATGCTCTCTTATTCTGTCTTTTAAAACTCTATTAGTTTTCCCTATATAAATTGAGTGGCAGCATTCACACTCCACCAAATATACCACATTTGAGGTAAAACAATTGGCTGATGTTTTAAAAATAAATTGTTTATTCATTTATGGATGTTCAAACTTGTTATTAGTATTAATAAATGGACAAAAATTGCATTTCCCACATGGTTGTGTTGAATATTATGTATCACCCACATTGTTCAACTTTTTTTTTTTATAACAGAGAAGTCTCTTTAAGTTCTTTCTGTTTTTATATGACAACTCGGGTCTCTCACCTATCAATTCACCTATGTCTGGGTCTACTGTTAATACAGACCAATTCTTCATAAATATCTCTGTTATATCATTATTATCACTGGTATAAAACATAGGAATTTTCAAATGATTGTTAATAGGACTCTGCTCATCTGTTTGCCCATCAATATTATGTGGCCCATAATAAGGTGGACTATGTCCTTCCTTAGATCACTAATGGTAGATAAATTCCTCTCAATTTCATTTTTATGGTAACCCCTACTTGTGAGCCTTTTTCCTAAATCAACAATTTCTTTTTCAAACCTTTCTTCCATAGGGTTTAGTCTGGAAGCACGCATCCCTTGGCCTTTGATTACGTTCTTAAAAATATATAACCCGGGTCCATACTAGTCCTAACCAACAATGAGTTCCTATAACAAGGTTTTCTAAAAATACCAGTGTTTATTAATCCATTCTGTAGTCTTTCAATGTACAGATCTAAATATTCTACCCTTTCAAAAGATGATACCATAGTAAATCTCAAGAACTTGGCCATGTTATTAATCATCACCTGAAAGCGCAATAGCTGTTCTTGATTACCTGTCCATAACAAAAACAAGTCATCTATGAATCGACAATAAAATATAACATGCTGTTTAAATATATCAGTCTCAAACATGACGGTATTCTCCCAGTGTGCTGGGAACTTGTTGGCGCAGCTAATGGCACATGATGTGCCCAACGAAACATTCATCCTTTGGAGTACCACTTGTTTTGCTTGTTTTTACATTAAATAACTTGACAACAGACCCAAGGAGCTTCAAGGGAGAAGCAACAGTCTTTTGAAGTTTGTTAACTAACTTAACTAACTAACTCTCTCTCTCTCTCTCTCTCTATATATATATATATATATATATATATATATAAGGGTTTATGTCAGAAGCTCAAGTTTTCAGAAACTTGAAATTCATATTGTTGAGATGATATGATGAAGATTCCCTTGAACTTCAGAAAACAACAAAAATCTACCTTTTGCAGGGGCAAGCCCACATACACCCATACACCCCCAAGTGGGTGATGATCCCCTGACACTCACTGCATATTATATACACAAACTCTGAGATTGCACTACAGCTGGGAGAAAGGTTAAAATTTCCCAATCCTCACTGCACCATGACCTCCATTCAAAAGCTTTGAATTTTCAGAAAATCAAACATATCTCGACCATATCAATTTTGGGTTGGTGTGTGTGTGTGTGTGTGTGTGTGTGTGTGTGTGTGTGTGTGTGTGTGTGTGTGTGTGTGTGTGTGTGTGTGTGTGTGTATCTGCATATATATAACTACATCATGAAAGAGTGAATTCACAAAAAAGAGTGAATAAAAAATTATCTATCTTTTTAGATCAAATTAAAAAATAAATAAATAAAAATTAGTTTATGCAGGGGCAAGCTCTCCCTTACCCTCTCATCACCTTTTAATAATCTCCCTCTTTGTATCTCTCTCTGTCTCTCTATATATATATATATATATATATATATATATATATATATACATACATCACACACACACACACACACACACACACACACACACACACACACACACACACACACACACACACACAGGAATAGAGAAAGAACAACTCAGAGATTGCAGTACAGTTTGTAAAGGGCATGTTCGCAAACCCTGATGTACAGTGGCCTCATGCGCAATGTAGCCAACAGGAAGAAAAACAAAGAATAAGGAAAGTTAATTTCCTAACCCCACTGTAGTGCGACCTTGGAGTTGGTATATTTAATTTACAGGGAGGGGGGAGGCTTGCCACCCTGCATAAACGTAGCAAACAGTGTGTGGGATGTTATTTATAGTTGCTTTGTAGTTTTCAATGTTTTGAGATTCGATGTTATGAATTTTAGATGTTTTGAAGTTTAGATGTTATGGTCTTGATGTTTTGAGTTTAGATGTTATGAAGAGTAGATGTTTTGATAGGTAACTATATATATATATATATATATATATATATATATATATATATATATATATGTGTGTGTGTGTGTGTGTGTGTGTGTGTGTGTGTGTGTGTGTGTGTGTGTGTGTGTGTATGCGTGCATGTGCCTGATCAGTTTTACAGTTGTGTCATAAGCTATCCTCCATTACAGACATTTACTAAGAGATAACATCTCTGTTTGCTAATTGTTGCAAAGAACACTTTGAATAATTTATTATAGGTTGAAATTACATTATTAACTCTTACAAATCTCCAAGCTTGCATCAACCTAAATGAAACAGATTTTGAAAAAAGTATACCCTAAAGCAATTTAAACAGTTGAGTTAAAAAATAATTAAAAATAAACAGACTATTATGTAAATAAATTACTTAAAAAATGCACATTTCAAGCATGTGTTTAAATATTCAGTTCAGGAATTTCAATAAAATAATAATATGCATTGGAATATAATAATATGCATTTCAATATCACACCTATCTCCTAAGTGTTGTATCCATGATACATTAAAATTTAGTGTAAAGTAACCAAATGCAACAAGACATCAACTAACTATATAGTACAGATAGTGACTATCTACAAAAACCTGCTGTCACTTTATAAATGTAAAAGGTGCAATGTTACTCTGTTCCTTGTTCAGAAGGCTTGAAATACTTAAAATACAATATAGTGTAGATAATTAGTTTACAGACAGATAAATCAGTATACGCTATACTGCTCGCTATGCTGAATCTGTAATAATAGTACCATACCAGTATAACAGTAATGAAGCATCACCCCCTGCTCAGAATGATAGCTTACTTTCAGAATCACAAATCAGACTTTAATTAATCCAGTAAACTATTTTCAACATTATCCACATTAAGTACTTATTGCAAATGCATCAAACAATGACACTGCATGTAATCTCCTGGCTGCATGATTCAGTAACTTACATAAAAGTGTTTAATGACTTTATCAAGTTAAAGTTAAGAAAACATCGGTACACAGATATTAATTTTAAAGAAAACAAACCACAATAACATGATTATTTGCTTTCATGCAGTATACATATATGTTATACATATATGTTTTCATTTAACAATTATCTTTCACTACATTACATAAATAGCCCAGTTCCTAACATCCCATAAACTTTATTCCTCCTCAGGAACATTATTATACATGAATTATTCCAACAAACTCCATTTATTTCTATGTAAGACACTTGTTCCTTTTTCTA
>NC_056736.1:28016186-28081186 GCF_019279795.1 Protopterus annectens | reverse complement strand
AGAATGCAAACCAAAGTGGCGGTGCATATTTACACACCATAGGTTGCATCTTGTGTAAAACCTTCCCATTTACCACTATCTTGGACATTTTCAGTTAAATACATAATGCACCAGAATTGAACAAATCCATCACACTTCAGAGAAAATGATGCAAAGTTATGTACAGGAAGCTATCTCTGGTACTACAATAAAACAAAAACTGAGGTACAGTGGCAGCCATTCATGGCTACGTGTTACATGGTAGAACATTTTTTATCCCACAGGAAAAGTCCAAATACTGAGTAAGACAAAACTGTACAAAGCAAGTGAAGCAAAATGAAGCTCTTAGTAATGATTTATGATCTTTAGTAATAATAATAATAATACCAGAAAAATAATTTAGACTTTAATATTTTGATTCACCAAAAGGGACTGCTTAATCAGAGGCACCCATTACAGGGTCTACATATATTTTTTTTCAGGGTGGATCTGTTTGCATGTGAATCTTTCAACAAGAATGACAGTATGAGAAATACTACTAAGCATAGAAAACAACTAACATAATGCACATCCTGCCATGATTTACACTTTGATATGGTCTGCCTAAGATGCAGCTTCCTTTTGTTGCACGACCATATGCTAAACTAGAAGTTGGTATCTTGAGTCACATACCAGCTTGTATATGACAGCATGGAGTTAGTTATCCAAGATCATCTGCATAGCACGTGCCCTTTATAGCAGCAGAACTACTGTCCTATTAGCTGGTAGCTATGACTAGTGTGTATTTGTTTCCCAACCTCGGGTAAGTGACAGAACTGGTACATCAGCAGAATCCAGAGAAAAAGATGCATGGTGATATGGTTTGAAACTCTTTAGTGGTCATACTCTATGGTTCAAGGAACTGCAAATGTAATAGTAATATCATTGTATATGAATAGTTCCCTAATTCATGTCCTCTGAATGTGTCTTGATATTTTTTCCCCTGGATTCTGCCAGTCAGTCTTTATTTAGTCTTCAGCACAGACAATAATTATGACACAAACTCCTCTAATGATCCTACCAGAATGAGAGTTGACCACTGTCAATAAAGCACTTCCCTCTAATACTAGTTCTGCAAAGATAATATGTACTTGTTGACTTAGGATCGACGACTGAAAACAGATACCTGTGATATTTGGGAGGCTGGAGTTATGCCCTTTTTGATGATATTTTGAGTGATATGTATAGAGTCTAAATAAAAATAGTATATGAAACTTTCAATATAAATATACACAAAGATGTTAATACTCAATGGATACAATAATGATGAAAAACAGTTTGACAAAGATAGAGAAGACATCTAAGCTAAAACTGAAGAAGATATCACAGTGGTGGCATGAAAAGTACAGTTGTTTAAATAAACTTACATAATAGTAGATATTTGGATGATCTCTGCTGCCATGGGTGATATCCTGCACAGGATATAACAGCCAGTCAGTTTCCAAAGCTTAAGGGCACCTTCCTCACTACCATACCATTAAATGTTTCAGCAGAGGTATAGAAAATTAAGGGTCTGGGTGCCATTCCCTTCAGTTTCTTTTCATGCCACCTGAAACAGAGGTTTGAGCTCAGAAAAAATGACATTGCTATGTAAAATTCAATGTCCACACACAGGCAATAAAAAATATACCAAAAACAAGGAGGATGGAGAGAAGGAGCAGCTACTGCACCAGATATCATTCAAATATATCATATGTTCTTAGGGTAAGTTTACTTGCACATTTCCTCTATGCTCATCATTAGATCACTGCTGCAGTAGCCTTAGCTATAGGGGTAGAATACCATAGTTTATTAGATCTGGGAAGAGAAAGGGTAAGGATCCAGGAGTCCCCAGTGAATACTTCTTGAGTCCGCCCTTTTCCAAAATGCCATTAATGAAGCCAATACTGTAGGAGATTGTGCCTTGACCCGCCTGAAATAGACTTGTTATGGCGAGACTATCAAACAAAAATAGCAAGGGACCACCATTTAAAAATAGTCTACTTTGGCAAAGGTTGTCCTTTTTTCTTACTTTCCTAAGAAATTAACAGCTGATCAGAATTTCTGAAGGTTTTTGTCCAGCCAATATAGTATCTGAGTTGTCTGTGAGCATCCATAGTATAAAAAATTATTTATCCCTCATTTTTAGGTTCTGGAATAAAGAGAGGGAGATGGATAGCATTTTATAAACTAACTTGGATACTATTTTATGTATAAATGAAGAGGAAGTTCTCAAGGAAACTCCATCTTTGTGAAAAATGAGATAAGGCTGACCCAACATTAGAACCTCGAAGTATTCCTCAAAATGGAGAACATCGACATTTGTGCTGTAATGGAGACATGGTTTAAAGAGGCAGAAAGCACCCCTGCACTACCAGGCTATAACTCATTCCACACCTTTCGGCCTAGAAACATGGACCATTGCTCCAAAGGCAGTGGTGTCTCCATATTCACAAAGGATATGCACACCTCAAGACTAGTAGCCCAGCATAACGCATCTGAGATACTTCAGGTACAACTAACATTGGGTAAGATGGCGATCAAGGTCATAGCCTGCTATAGGTCCCTTACCATGTCCCTAGACTCTCACTCCATGTTCCTAAGCACCCTGGAATCTATCAAGGTCCAACCCAACACTCTCATGCTAGTAGACTTCAACTACCCCTCCATCAACTGGGAAAACTACTCAAGCACCAATACACTGGCCCAATGCTTCCTGGAATTCATCCTTTCCAATGCCCTGGACCAGCTCATTCTGACCCCCACTAGAGGAAGCAACATCCTTGACCCGGTTATTACTAACATGTGTGACTGTTGCTCTACACCAGTGGTTAATCCCTCCCTGGTTAGATATGACCATAAACTAATCACCATGGAAATCCACATCTCACCCACACCCCCCCCACAAAGGTAACCACCTTGAAAAACTTCTCCAAAGCTGACTCTGGGCTCTTAAAAATAGAGGTGGCTAACTTCATGGCAGCCATGCCAATGGAAAATAGCTGCATGTCTGCCGAGTCATACACCGATGCACTGTATCTGGTGGTCCCCTGCCATTAATAAGCTCTACAAATGAAGGAAGAAACTGTTGCAAAAAAAGGTGAAGTCCCAAGACTGGAAAAACTCCCTTATTAACCTCAACAAAAAGTTGAGATCCCTCATCAAATCCTCTAAAGCTAGCTATGAAGACAGAATTGCGGCAGACAATAAAAACAATCACAAAGCCTTCTATAGTTATTTCAAGAACCTCCATGGCAATACCCAGATTTGCTCTGAGTTACTGCACAATGGTACCTCCTATACTGATCCAACAGATATTGCCAGCAAACTGGCCGACAGGTCCAGTGCCAACTTTACTCCTCTCTCCACCCAAAGGACCACTCACAATACTGGAAGAATGCCAGGCACCCAGCATTACTGCAGCACAGGTTAAATCTGCATTTTCCAAGGCCAAGAATACAGCTTCCATGGGACCCGATAATATCACTGGCTGTGTTCTACATGAACTACAAAGTGAACTGGCACCACATCTGTGTGCCCTGTTCAGTCACAGCCTCACTTCAGGCTTTGTCCCTACCAAATCACGCACTGATACAGTCATCCCTCTCCATATAGGGGGAGCAACTACAGACCCTGGGAATTATAGCCCCATTAGCCTGATGAACCTGATATGTAAAGCTATGGAGAGCATCATCATGGACATGATTAACAAAGATATAGGAAATCTCCAAACTCTAGACCCCATGCAATTTATCTTTGTGAAAGGGAGATCATTGCCTGCTCAACCTGGTTGACTTCTTTGAGTCAGTCACCAGGGCTGTGGATGAAGGTAAGGCAGTGCATACAGTCTACCCCTATATCAATAGGTGGGTTGCAAAGTGAATCACAGCTAGAACACACAGTGTGAAAGTAGTAGACTCCAAGTCAGACTGCTGACCAGTCATGAGTGGAGTCCCACGGGGATCAGTCCTGGGTCCTCTCCTGTACAGCATCTACTTCTTCGAAGTCCAGGTCAACACAAAGGGACCCTGGCTGACCAAGTTCACAGATTACTACAAGCTGGAAGCCATTATTAACTCCCCAAGTGATGCAGACATCCTACACAAAGGCCTCACTGAGACCAATGACGGGTGTCGAAACCATGGCCTTAAGCATAATGCCAAAAAATGTGTAGTCATTCCCTTTGGTAAAAACTCACTTCCCACTAACTACCCCATTGATGGGAGTCCAAAGAACACTGAAGGCATTATAAGAGGTCTGGAGATGCAGATTGACAGCAATCTCTCCTTTGACCACTACATTGCCACTGTGGTCAGAAAGTCCTTCTACGTGGCACATCTCATTACCAAGGGTTTTGCATCCAGGAAGAAAGGTCATCATCTCTCTCTACTCTTACTTCATTAGACCAATCATTGAGTATAATGCCCCATCTGGCATGTACCTCAGTAGACACCTGCAACAGCTGGAGAGGCAACAGCAGTGCCTCACAAAGAGGATCCTATGCATTAAACACTTGTCCTACATGGACAGACTCAAAATACTCCAGCTATTCTTTTTCTCATATCACCTACTTAGAGGTGATCTTTGCCTGACTTACAAAGCTAAGTCTGACCCAGCTCTGTTAGAAATGCTACATCTAAAGAAATCCCAATCCCTCTGTACAACACGCTCTAGAGACCTCACCCTCATTACCACAATTAACAGATAATGCTGCATTGAGAGATTCCTCACCCAGAGACTGCCCATTCTCTGGAATAGACTTCCCATATATGTCAAGCAGAGCACCTTGCTGTCCCTCTTCAAGAGAAATCTTGATGAGTGGATGGGTAATAGAAAGTTCACCCCAGGGATCACTCTAGTGGCTCTACTTGATAGAGGCACTGGGAACTAACATTGGGTGGCATGATGCCAACACACTTCTATGGGCTAGGCTTGTAAAGGGTCCAGGGCCATTAGCCTAGTACACACCTATTGACCTGCAACTCAGAAACTCTTCTTCCAGAATCCAGGCCAATTAGCCCATTTTCCATGTTAAGATCCTAAAATCATCCAGATAAATTAGTTCAAATGGAGCAAATTTTAATTTTTCCAAAACAAAATTAAGGTTGTGAAGGGTTACATTTTGAACTTTGGGAATTCCACAAAATGATTAAGAAAGGAACATTTTTGGATTGGTCTCCATGGGCCTTCAGTATTTGGTACCATAAACATTTTTGAATAAAAACCTTTTCTTTTTCCTATCAAAGACAGAGGGGTATGTCCTAGTATCTCTTTGGTTAGGAGATGTTGGATGGAAGGAAGGGAGAAAGAAGTTTCATCTCGACCATGAGGAGCAATACCTTGAAAAGGAAAAAGCAAGTTCCTCTGCAATCTACTCCACTGTTGGATTAGTTTCAGAAACAATTTATATAAAATTATCGTTAGCCAAAGTGAGAACTGGAGAACTAGATTTTTGGAAAGACTTAGAAGAATGACAGGCAACGATGGTGGAGACCATTTGCAGAGAGTCATTCAGACTTGTTAGACTGTCCTGATTTCTAGGAAGCTCCCTTCTGTTCAGAACCTCCTTGACATTGCTTGAAACAGCAGCTTGTCAGGATTTTGCCAGGTCTGTTTATTTTGCATTATATAAATGGGTTCCAAGGAAGGAGTACACCTTTCAAAATCTTGGATAAAGAAGACTGAAAAATCCAAGACACCACTTGAATGAGTTTTCTTCTTTCATCACACTTCTTGTGAACCTCAGCAGCAGATAGCCCCAAAATAATTTACTCATCCAAAGGGGAATTTGAAATTCTAGCTTTTACTTTCTCAGGCAAATTTTAAGCATGTAACTATTCAAACCTGTTCATAACTGTCTCAGCTGCTTTTGCTCTACATGAGGTGCCATTTCAAAGAATGTTTGATCACTTGAGAAACAGAAGCAGTAAGTGTATTCAGAGAAGATTTCTCTTCAGAAGAAGGAAATTGGCTGTAATTTCCTCATATTTTCAAATTAAGCAAGCAAAAACTTTAATGTGTCTTTCTGATAATTAAGAATGTCATATTGATCACTGCTGCAGTAGCCTTAGCTATGTGAGTTGCATCCTGCTAAGATTATAACAGACAGACAAATTCCAAATCTTCAGGACACCTTCCACATGCTCACCTATCATGCAGCTTAAGCTGAGTTGATTAAAGGACAAGTCTGAGTGACATGCCATTCAGAGATCTACTGCTGCCAAAGCAAAAAACACAGCATCAATGGGACCAGATGGTGTCCCGGGCTGCATCCTACATGAACTCCAGGAAGAGCTAAACCCAAACATAAAACTACTGTTCAATCTTAGCCTTACTACAGGATATGTACCCAAAGAGTGGCATACAGCAACAGTGGTCCCTCTCCACAAAGATGGTGCCTCAATGGATCCTGGAAACTATCGCCCCATAAGCCTGACTAGCTTGGTCTGCAAAGCTATGGAAAGGATCATCATGGATCTCATAAATAAAGATATTGGGGACCTACAGACACTGGATCCTACCCAGTTTGGCTTTGTTAAGGGCAGATCCTGCCTCTTAAACCTGGTCGATTTCTTTGAAACAGTCACCAAGGCCATTGACGAGGGGAAGGTGGTCCACACAGCCTACCTGGACCTCGCAAAAGCCTTCGACACAATACCCCACTCAGGCATTATAGATAAGCTCACCAGCTTAAATATAAACCCCTATGTCACTAGATGGGTTGCAAACTGGCTCAAGGACAGAACCCACATGGTTAGAATTTCTGGAGCCATGTCAGACTCCAAACCAGTTACAAGTGGCGTCCCACAAGGCTCAGTCCTGGGACCTCTCTTGTTCGGTATATATTTCTCGGTGGTACAGGCCAACACGGAAGGACTGTGGCTGACCAAGTTCGCAGATGACTGCAAACTGGGTGCCATAATCAACTCTCCAGCCGACACAAGCATCCTCCAAAAGGGCCTCATAGAAACAGACAACTGGTGCCAGAGCCATGGCCTCAAGCTAAATGCCAAAACGTGTATAGTCATCCCCTTTGGCAAAAACAAAGTGCCCACAAATTAACACATAGGTGGTAATCCATTAAGTACAGAAGAAGTCATTAGGGACCTGGGGACCCAAGTTGATAGCAATCTCTCATTTGACAACCACGTGGCCAAAGTGGTTAGAAAAACATTTTATATAGCCCACCTAATCATGAAGGGATTCACATCTAGATCAGGGGAGGTCATCGTACCTCTTTACTCATCCCTCATCAGGCCCATAATTGAGTACAATGCCCCTTTTGGGATGTACTTTACCAGACACCTGCAGCAACAGGAAAGACCCCAAAAGTACCTCACCAAGAGGATCAAAGGGCTCAAACAGATGCCATATGCTGCCCGGTTAAAGAAACTCCAGCTCTACTCAGTGTTATACCGCCTGCTCAGAGGTAATCTGTGCCTGACGTATAAAGCCATGTCCAATCCGGAATTAATGGACATGCTGCACCTCAGAAAATCCAAATCCCATCGAGCTATGCGCTCGAGAGACTTGAACCTCAGCACTGAAATAAATAGGACATGCTGGAGGGACAGATTCATAACCCAGAGGCTCCCTTCACTCTGGAATAAAATCCCAGTCCAGGTTAGGCATAGTCCCACATTGACTCTCTTCAAGAGGAATCTTGATGAGTGGATGGGAGATCGTAGGTTTACCCCGGCTATCACTTCTGTGTCACTGTTAGACAGAGGCACAGTATACTAACCTCAGAAAAAGGCATAGCAAAATTAATTTAAAATGGGTGGCGAAAGCCAAACACACTCTGGCTAGGCTTATAAATGCCCTAGGGCAGATAGCCTAGTATGAACCTATGAACCAATGAACCTATGATATGCTCTTCTAAGGCTTTCTGGGATCAATAGTTAGCTGGTCCTGTTCCATTGCTTAGCATATAAGTTCCCATTGGGGAACTTCTAAATATTGTTTCTGTTTTGTCTTTTTACAGTTCAACAGTTATTCATTTACTTTTATGGCTTTATATATATATATATATATATATATATATATATATATATATATATATATATATATATCTATGGGTCTACTTCATTTGATCGGAAGACCATTTTACCTAAACCCATTTGATCAAAATTTCATTTGATTGAAAACCAATATTCAAGGCAAATAACAGGGATTTATCCCCCTCCCCAATGTCGTGCGACCCTGGAGTTGGTATATATAGTTAGGGGGGGTGTACTTTTTGTGTTATTTTCTTCTTTTAAAGGAAACTAGGTGGGGGGGCTTCACCCCCCCACACACACACACCCTAACTATATATACCAACTCCAGGGTCGCATGTCATTGGGGAGGGGGACAAATCCCAGATTTATGTCTTGAATACTGGTTTTCGATCAAATGAAATTTCGATCAAATGGGTTTAGGTCAAATGGTCTTTCGATCAAATGAATTTGACCCTATATATATATATATATATATATATATATATATATATATATATATATATATATATATGTATATGTGTGTATGTATATATTTAGACATCAATATTGCATGTATATCATAGCATGTGATTCATTAACTAACGTCACAAACAGGTGAATGAAGTGGGAGGGTTTTTTCAGTTTAAAAAGAAGTAAAAGTGAGTGATTCGTTAATCTCTGATGAAGTCTCATTACTTTTCTAGGGATGAAAGTGCTTAGATTGTGAGTTTTATTTTCATGTACTGAGTATGTTCAATAAATTTTGACTGTGGGGAGAAGCATCGGTCCACACTCACAATACAAGTGTCATTCATTTGAAGTCTGCTGTGTCCTTGGTCTGGCTTTTTTGGTTGGTTAGGCCTTCCAAATGATATTAGAAATGAGATTTTAAATTCCCCTTTGGATAGAGATTTAGCTTTCAGCACCTCTGCTACAAAGGTAATCAAAAAGAGTGATGAATGGGGTAAACTGGTCCAAGGAATCTCTAAGATGCTTCAGCCCTCTGATTTTCTGACTCCTCATTGAATTTTTTTGCAAAAAGCAGAACAAACAGTCTCAACAAAATGCAGATATCTGATGTTTAAGAAGAAATAGCTATGGGCTTCTAAATGAAGCCTTGAACATCCCCAAACCAAGGACTGTCCAACAGGTTTGAATGATTATTCAAGAGACCTCGTGACCCACTCCAACACTGCACCATTGTTTTCTTCCAGGAAGGCTGTATCTCCACTTTTTTCTTTGACAACAGAAAGTTTCAGACAGATAGGTTCTACAGATAATTCATCAAGGTTACAGATCACAATGGCAGTAAATTCTTCCTTTCCAAGGGGTTATTCCTCATCCTCCATATCAGACTTTTTGTTTCCACTGGTTTTTCATCACATGGTGTCCCAAGAAGTAAAAGAACCAGTTCCCCTTTCCCACGGGGATAAAAGTTTTATTTAAATATTTTGTAGTGCCAAAGAAAGAACATGCGTGATGATTAGTTCTGGATCTGTCTTGTGATAGTGCCTAAATTCAAAATGATGTTATGTCACAACCTGTTACTTCTTTCTTTTTCAAGTTTCTTGGTAACATCTGACTTAAAAGATACTTTTCACTGAATCCCTATTCATCCAGACTTCAGATGTTTCTTAAGGTTCACCTCAGGCTTTGTCCCTACCAAATGACGCACTGCTACAGTCACCCCTTTCTACAAAGGAGGAGCAACTACAGACCCTGGGAACTATAGCCCCATTAGCCTGATGAGTCTGATATGCAAAACTATGGAACGCATCATCATGGACCTAATAAACAAGCATATAGGGAATCTCCAAACTCTGGATCCCACACAGTTTGGTTTTGTGAAGGGTAGATCATGCCTGCTCAACTTGGTTGACTTCTTTGAGTCAGTCACCAGAGTTGTGGATGAAGGCACGTTACAGCTTACCTTGATTTGGCCAAAGCCTTTGATACCATTCCCCACTCAGGAATCATAGAAAAACTCGCTGAGCTAAGCATCAACTCCTATATCACTAGGTAGGTTGAAAACTGGCTCAAAGATAGAACCCACAGTGTGAAAGCAGCTGACTCCAAGTCAGACTGCTAACTAATCATGAGTGGAGTCCCACAGGGTTTGGTCCTGGGTCCTCTCCTTTTTGGTATCTACTTCTCTGAAGTCCAGGTCAATACAAAGGGACTCTGGCTGAGAAAGTTTACAGACAACTGCAAGTTGGGAGCTATTATTAACTCCCCAAGTGATGTTGACATCCTACAGAATGTCTATACTGAGATCAATGACTGGTGGCAGAAACATGGCCTTAAGTTCAGTGCCAAAAAATGTGTTGTCATCCCCTTTGGGAAACACCCGGTTCCCATGAATTACCACATCGATGGTAGTCCACTGAACACAGAAGGCGTTATAAGAGATCTGTAAACACAGGTTGACAACAGCCCTTCTTTTGATCACCACATTGCCCCTGTGTTCAGAAAGTCCTTCTATGTGGCACAGCTCATTACTAAGGATTTGCATCCAGGAAGAAAGAGGTAATTGTTTCCCTCTACTCTTCCCTCATTAGGCCAATCATCGAGTACAATGCCCCATTTGGCATGTACCTCACTAGACACCTTCAACAACTAGAGAGGCCACAAACGTACCTCACAAAGAGGATCCTAGGCCTTAAACACTTGTCCTATATGCACAGTCTCAAAAAACTCCAACAATTCTCTGTCTCATATTGCCTACTTAGAGGCGATCTCTGCTTGACTTACAAAGCCATGTCTGACTCAGGTCTTTTAGAAATGCTACATTTAAAGAAATCCCAATCCCTCTGCACCACATGCTCCAGAGACCTCAACCTCATTACCACAATCAACAGAATGTGCTGGAGGTACAGGTTCATAACCCAGAGACTGACAATGCTATGGAATAGACTTCCCATACATGTCAAACAGAGCACCTCGCTGACCCACTTCAAGAGAAGTCTTGATGAGTGGATGGGAAATAAAAAAATCATCCCAGTGATAACTCCAGTGGCTCTACTTGACAGAGGCACTGGGAACTAAGGTCAGGTGGCATGATGCCAGGGTAATCCTATGGCTAGGCTTGTAAAGGCCACAGGGCCATTAGCCTAGTACACACCTATGAACACACCTATGAACCTATATGTCTGGATTACATTACCATTTCTGTGCCTTGCCCTTTGGACTATCCACTGCATCAACAGTGTTCATAAACTGTGTAGCTCCAGTTATAGCTCATTGCAGGCTACAGGGCATCCACATTTTCCATATTTAGACAACTTGCTTATCTCTACAGGGTCATTTTCAAAGTGTTTGCATTCTTTGTCTTGAAAGAGAGATCTCTTATACAAGCAGTGATACCAAGAAAACATAACAAAGTCTTTTGTGACTCCTTCTCTCAGGATTCTGTTCTTGGGGTGTGAACCAGAGACCTCAATTCAAAGAGCTTTTCTCCCACAGCAAAGCACTAGATCTATAGCTAAATCTTATTCTAAGGTATTCTGCATAAACTTTAGTCCCTGCAAGGGAGTACTTCAGGATTTTTGGTCTCATGACTTCTATGATTCTCAACATACCCCTGGAAAGACTCCATATGAGAAATATACAGTGGCACCTGAAATTTGTTTTATCCTAACAACATCGCCCTTTTTCTTTTCGAAATGTAGTGCTAGACTTTGTTAAAACAACAGAGACCCTTAAATCCAGGTCTCCTGTTTCCCTCCCTGTTCAGAAGCAATCAGTAATCACTGACACCTTGGATTTTAATTGGAGAGTAGTTTCAGGAGGGATAAAAACTACAGATTGTGTGGGACACCAAGGACTGATGCAAGCACATAGATATCAAAATATGCTTGCTGTGATCAAGGCACTTAACTCTCTGAATCATATTTGCTCCCTTGGACCTCTTCAAGTTTTTATAAGCAATACCTCCACCATGTGGTACATCAACATGCAGGGAGGGAACCAGGTCATACTCCCTTTGCAGACTAGCCTTGTTATTTTGTGCTATAGCTACACAGCACAATCCACTCTACATGCATCCTACATTATGTCAGAGCAAAACTGTTGCAGAAAAGCTGAGAAGGACCATTGTAGACTCTCATGGAAGCTAGATTTGGGAATCTTCCAAGATTTGATCCATCTGTAGTGAGTTCCTCGAGTTGATTCTTTGCCTTTTCTCTGAGCAATCAATTGGCAAGATTCTGTTCCAGGATTTCATGCAAAAAGGCTTGGAAGACATGTACCATTTCTTTTCGTTTCCTTGTACAACAATGTTTCTGTATGCTTTTCCACCCTTTCCAGGAATATCCAGTGTACATTCAGTATGAATTCCCCAAGATAATTGTGGTAACTCCCTTCTGGCCCATGAAACCATAGTTATCCCATCTTTTGGAAATGGCTAAGGGAAATTACCACAAGTTTCCTCACAGAATGGATTTACTGATACAATAGCAGGGTGTTTCATATATCCCAATATCAATCAGCTTCAAATGACTGTCTGGATGATAGAGGCTTAATTTGTTTTAGGCACCTGTTTACTGAGGACATGCAGCAGGTACTAATGGATTGGTAAATCATATTTTAGCAAATGGAAAAGGTTTTGTAATTGGTACCAACAAATTAATAAGCACCCATTCAGGGCTAGTTGCTCTCTGATATTGCAATATTTGTGTGAGTTGCTATCCTATGGCCTTTCTTATTCCCTTCTCGAGGTTTGTTTTTCAACCATTTCAGCATGTCTTCCACAGGCCCTTCTCTTTCAATATAGTCTCATGTCAAAATGTTAATAAAAGCGGTTTTGAACAAGAGGCCTCCAAGTAAACTGGTGGTTCCTCATGGGGATCTTAATTTTGTTTTAGAGACGCTAATGCTCCATTTGAACCAGCTAACCTGGATGACTTGAGTGTCTTAACATGGAAAATAGTTTTACTGATTGCTCTGCATCTGAGCTGCAAGCTCTTATGGTAAGACAACCCTATTCCATTTTTCACAGTGACAACGTTTCTTTGAAAATTAGTCCTTCTTTTATTCCTAAAGTGGTATCTAAGTTCACTTTAAGTCAAACTATCCATCTTGGTGTTTTTTACCCTGAACTCAAAATGGTGGGCAAAAGGATTCTCCTTACCTTGGATGTCCACTGATAACTCTGTATTATCTTTACAAAATTAAATCTTTCAGGTCGTTGGATCAATTGTCATTTCTTGTGAAATTAAGAAGGACCAATCTCTGTTAAAAAAAGACTTTATGAATGGTTGTTTAGGGCTATTACCTTTTGTTATACTCACCATAACAAAACTGTTCCAGGCAGGCTCAACATCTTCTCTACTAGGGCCTTGGCTTCATCTATGGCTTTTCGGAAAGGGTTAGATTCTAGGTGTATTCTAGAAGCTGCTACTTAGTCCTCTGTAGATACTTTTACAAAGTATTATAAGCTGTATTCCTTCTGTAAATCCAAGTCAGGCTTTACTAGGACCATTAGCTAGAGGCTCCTGTACTCTTTCTTTTCTTTCAACCTCACATATAGCTAAGACTTGTGTAGCAGCTATCAATATGATGAACTTAGTATAGTTGTGTAAGTAAACTTACCATAACAGTAGATGTAAAAATGATCACTGTTGCAATAGAAACGCTCTGTATCTCTCTACCCCTCCCCTTGTTTTTTGGAGTATTTTTTTATGCCATCATGGGAACATTTGTTCTTCCTAGCATTGTCCTTTCAGGGCAAAGCCTCCCTCTCTCTGTTGGAAGGAAAGCTCTGAAAGGCTTGGAAACCAAACTTGCCTTTTAAGTCAGCTCAACTCGAGGTGCCTGACAGTTTGGGTGTGTGGAAGGGTCCTGCCATTTTTGAAGCTGGCCAGCTGTTATATTCTTGGCAGGATAGTACGGCAGTGATCATTCAAACATCTACTGTTATGGGAAGTTTTCTTACATCATAACTATATTTTCACTTCCCCACAAAACTATCAAAGAGGGGAGGCATTAGCATCTGAAAAATGTTTAGCAGTAGCATTTGCTAAGGACATCGTTGCAGGGTCAGATATGCAAATGAAAAATGTTTTGTAATTGGTACCAACAAATTAATAAGCACCCATTCAGGGCTAGTGCTCTCTGATATTGCAATATTTGTGTGAGTTGCTATCCTATGGCCTTTCTTAGAAAAGAAAAATCTATGTAAGATCTGTGTAATCCCACTATAGGAGCACTCTTCAGGGGCAGGAAAGCATCGAAGGGCTTTGTGCCCAGATAATTGATCTTCTGCAGCTCTGCTCAAGCTGTCAATGAACTAGGTTGGTGGATATTGCCCACTTATATATATAACCCTTTACTGGCCTCAGTAAAGCTGGAAAGATACCTGGTTATTAGCATATCAGATATCTCACTGAAAGTAAGTGGAATGAAAGGTGAAAAAATTTGTTAGAAAATAGGGATGCATAAGAAGAAGCACTGGCTGAATAAATCCCACTTAGAATTTTATTTGCATTTCAGAAGCCATTTCATTAAAGTGGTATAGATAGGAAAGATGTTGTCCAGATGAAGCAAAAGCGATAACTTACTCGTATGGTATATAATGAATAACAAAATATGTTAACACAAAATCAGTATTGCAAAGTCCAGATAAGACAGAAGAAATCTGACTGAAGTTTTGTAGTACCTCACGGTACTACTTCTTAAACAAGAGATTAATATAAACAAGAGGACAGAATCTGAAGGGGTAAAAATGATGGTTCCAGAGAGAATTAATAGATTTGTTTTCCCTCCCACAAGTACAATGATATTCATTCTTATAAACACAACAAAGCAGTAAGGTCATCAAAATGTTGAACTAAGTGGGTGGGTTATTTATTTGTTTATGAATGTGGTAACATTTCCACTACCATTCTCCAGTACTTTTTAGCATTATTTTAGATTTTCCTCAGCAAGGTCATGAAATAGTTAAAGATTGGCATACCTTTAGAATGTCAGAAAGGTATTCATCAATACAAAATTGCAAATCTTAATGTAAACTTATATAACAAAAAAATGCATTTTATTTCTCGAAAAGCTCAAATATAGATACATACCCCCACATGTGGTGGTTTCAAATGACCTAGTGTAGAATGGTTTTCTGAAAACAACTAAAAGGATCTCATTAAAAATAAAATAACCCATGCTAATTGATACAATCCATTATTCCTTTGCATTACAACTGTCAAAATAATACACCACCTGATAACATTTATTATGTTTGAAATTCTTGTTGGTGTTAACCGCTCACATTTCTAGTTGTCACAGAGTTATTCACACAAAGTTATTCAATTTTTTTCAGTTCTCCCTCTCTACACTGTCACACCAATTCTCAGCTATTGCTACTGAATTTCACTTGGGGATAATAACACCTAACTGATGTGTTCGTGCCTTTAAAAATCATTAGAACTTTATAACACATTTTCAGAGTATTTAACCATCTTTGAACTAACTCATAAAAGTAACTATGGAAACATTCAATTATCCACCTAGTAGGAGGCAATGCAACAGAATTGCTTATTTTTAACCTTTTCTATTTAGGATAAGATAATTACTGCCATGTGTAATGGGCACTTTCAAATATATTCAGTAAGTCTGCCACTTGTAGCCTGAAGCATTTATCTGACAGGTGCTGCAGATAAAGCATAGAAGGGATCATTCAAACTATAGCTAAATAAACTCATTTCATTAGATACAGTAAAATTCATGTCAGCAAACTATCTGGCAGAATGCTCAGTACTACATAAGGTATGTCAGCAAATTATCCATCCGAATGCTCACTGTTACACAAAGTATACAAGTACATAACCTGCTGAAAATAGAACAAACTGCTATTGCTTCAGTATGTTAGTACTCAGGCAGGATGTCTGCTGATCTCTGCAGGATGCTCAATTTGAAGCATAGTTAATGAATTCATACTTAGGAACATTTAACACTTAACATTTGTAGATATACAAGCTTAAATAATCAAATGTTTCATGTTATACATCAAGATTTTCATGCGGCTTTATGTTTTTGGACTAAAATACTGAAAACAAACAGTGAGTGACAGCTGAAGAGCTATGTACTGTCTGACAAATATTTTAGCTGATGTTTCTATAGTGCAGTTTTATTTATTTTTCACCTACAAATGGAAGCACTCTACAAGCATCAAATCTAACTTTAACACTAAATCTCCAGTCACACCCAAAACCTAACTAGCCCCTACTCTCTCATTCCCTCCCCAGGGCTGCTACACTTACCTTATTTGGACTAGGTTGTGTGATCCAGTGGCAGCCAACAGTTCCACTCTCTCCACCTAGCTGCTGGACCAGCCACAACATGCTTAAACACATAGGTTCACCTGAGATCAGCAGTCCCTGCAAGCTGATAAGATAAATGAGCTCCTGGCTGGGAACTTGTGGTTTGGGAGCAGCCTGTTAAGAAATTTAACTACATAAACAAACTTTCTAAATGCTAAACATTTTCATGCCCTTTGAAAGTGTCTTGTTTGAGCACTTTTTCTCTTTTCCTTTTTATATATTCATGAGTTACTTTCACAGAGAAGCTTGTTATTCCAGTCCTTTTCTTTTACACCTCCTTGATAGAAAGCATTTCAACAGGCATTGCTCAATGTTGGCCATGAATGCTCTCCCAACATCCAAAGTTATCGGCTGTGGTAGGCTGAGGTGTGCTTTTAAGTTGATCGTGGCACTTCCTCCTGAAGACCTACCATTGTACCAATGAAAAAAAAAATCTCTCACACTCCCATTGAAGAGTAGATGTTCAAGACTATGTAATATTAATTAAGTAGGCTTTGTTCAATATCATTCCTCCTAGGGAATTTAAAGAACAATGCTGTTTGTTTGTGTGGTCGCAGTAAACATGGCACAGTTTGTGTCTACTATGATAACACCTTTTCCTGACAACAATGCCTCACAATTCCATAGAATTTGTCTTTTTCCTCCCCATAATAAGGAGTTCTGTATACATAAGATCATACTACTAGGCATACTACTAGTCTATAACTCATACCACACTTTTCGGCCATGTAACCTGGACCGGAACACCAAAGGCGGAGGTTGTGTCCATATTCATTAAGGATATCCACACCTCCAGGCTAGTTGCTTAGCATAATGCAGCCGAGGTTATCCAAGTGCAACTAACTCTGGGCAAAACTGCAATCCAAATTGTAGCTTGCTACAGATCACCCACCATGCCCCAGGATTCCCACTCCTCTTTTCTTGATGTACTGGAAAATATTAGGGTTCAACCAAACACCCTAATAATGGGCGATTTCAACTACCCCACCATTAACTGGGAAAACTACTCATGTACCAACTCCTTTGCTCAACGCTTTCTGGAAATCATAAACTCCAATGCCCTAGATCAACTTATCCACAGCCCCACCAGGGGCAACAATATCCTAGATCTAGTCATTACCAATATGAGTGACCAGTGTTCCACACCTGAAGTCAATGCCTCATTGGTCCGATCCGACCATAAGCTAATTACCCTAGATATCCACATCCTGCCTCCACCCTCCCCATTAAGGAAACCATGGTAAAAAATTTCTCCAAAGCCAACTTCATGCTTCTTAAGACAGAAGTGGTGAACTTCATGACACCCATGCATATGGACAATACAGTTACAACTACTAAATCCTGCATAATTGTACTTTATAAGCACTTACATGAGTGCATGGATTGTGCTATCCCAAACAGAACCAAGACGCTATCCTCCAAAAAAAGGAAGCCAATCTGGTGGTCCCCTGCCATAAACAAACTGTACAAGAGAAGGAAGAAACTCTTGCAAAAGAGAGTAAAATCCCATGAGTGGTCCCTGGTCAGCCTCAGTAAGTAGCTGCGATCCCTGATAAAATCCTTCAAAGCTAGTTACAAAAAAAAAATTGCCACTGATTCTAAAGACAACCACAAAGCATTCTATAGCTATGTCAAGAAACTCAATGGCAACACTCAGATCTGCTCTGAGTTACAGCACAAAGGCACTAAATATACAGATCCAACTGATATTGCCAACATCCTGGCAGATAGGTTCAGTGCTAACTTTACCCCCCTCTCACCCCCTAAAGAGCCCATCTCTATACCAGAAGAATGCAAAGTTCCTGTAATCACAGCTGCACAGGTAAAAACCACACTCTCCAAAATGAAGAACACAGCATCCATGGGACCAAACAACATCCCAGGCTGTGTTCTACATGAACTACAGAATGAACTGGCACCCCACCTAAGTACCATGTTCAATCATAGCCTCACCTCAGGCTTTGTGCCTGCTGAATGGCACACAACAATGGTTATCCCACTCCACAAGGGGGGAGCCACCACGGACCCCGGTAACTACTGCCCCATTAGCCTGATGAGCCTGGTCTGCAAGGCCATGGAATGTATCATCATGGAACTTATAAATAAAGACATTGGTAATCTCCAAACTCTGGATCCCACCCAGTTCGGGTTTGGAAAAGGCAGATCATGTCTCCTAAACCTGATAGACTTCTTTGAAGCACTCCAACCAAAACGCCAAAAAATCCAAAAAGAATCCAAAAAGAAGAGTGGAGAACAGAAAATGTTGCCTCAAGACACTATTTTATTCGAACCACTTAAACTCCAGACATAAAACATAAAACACACTACACTGGAACATTAACCCTCTTATTACACGCTTCTTTGAAGCAGTCACCACAGCCGTAGACAAGGGTAAGGTGGTTCACACAGCCTATCTAGATCTTGCCAAGGGTTTTGATACCACCCCCCACTCTGGAATTATAGATAAACTCACTAAACTAGGTATAAATCCCTATGTCACAAGATGGGTTGCCAACTGGCTCACTGACAGAACCCACACTATGAAAGTAGCAGACTCCAAATCAGACTTCAGACCAGTGACAAGTGGAGTACCACAGGGTTCAGTCCTGGGTCCTCTCCTGTTTGGTATCTACTTCTCTGAAGTGCAGGCTAACACAGAAGGTCTTTGGCTAACGAAGTTTGCAGATGACTGCAAACTAGGAGCCATAATTGAAACTCCTAACGATGTGGACATCCTACAAAAGGGCCTCACTGAGACAGATGCCTGGTGTCAAAGCCATGGCCTCAAGCTCAATGCCAAAAAGTGCATTGTCATTTCCTTTGGTAAAAACTCTGTACCCATGAACTACAACATAGGCAGTAGTATACTTAACACAGAAAGTGTGATAAGAGACCTTGGGACAAAGGTGGACAGTAGTCTCTCCTTTGATAATCACATTGCCACAGTAGTCAGGAAATCCTTCTACATGGCACACCTCATCACAAAAGGTTTCTCATCCAGGAAAAAAAGAGGTCATTGTTCCCCTCTACTCATCACTCATTAGACCCATTATAGAGTAAAATGCCCCTTTTGGTATGTACCTCACAAGCCATCTACAACAACTGGAAAGGCCGCAGAAATACCTCACAAAAAGGATTACTGACCTCAAACAGATGCCCTACGCAGACCTTCTCAAAAAACTCCAGCTTTACTCCGTCGCATATCGCCTACTCAGAGGTGATCTCTGCCTAACATACAAAGCTATGTCAAACCCAGAACTGTTGGGCATGCTCCACTTAAAGAAATCCCAATCCCTCCAAGCTACACGCTCTAGGGACCTAAACCTTGTCACCACAATAAACAGAACATGCAGGAGGGATAGATTACTGTCCCAGAGACTTCCCATACTCTGGAATAAACTACCTATCTATATCAAACAAAGCTCCTCATTAGCAGTCTTCAAGAAAAATCTTGATGATTGGATTGGAAATAGGAAATTCACCCCGGGGATCACCTCTGTGGCTCTGCTCGACAGTGGCACAGGAAAATAATTTTCTTGGGTGGCAAAAGCCAGGGTACCTTTTTGGCTGGGCTTGTATAGGCCCCAGGGCCAATAGCCTAGTACCTATCTATGAACCTATGAACCTATAACCTATGATCATTGTCTGGTAGTTAATTTCCAGTCAACAGAGTGGTGCACAGTGTTATTTTACTTGTTAGTTTCTTTTGTTTTGATTACTTTCATTAATTAATAGGAAACACATCATTGCATACCCTTCATGTAAGTTATGTAAACAAAAAAACAAAAAAAAACAAACCCCCCCCCCCCCAAAAAAAAAAAAATATATATTTATATATATATATATATATATATATATATATATATATATATATATATATATATATATATATATATACTTGTTTCCCGCCTTTCTGAACTAGTATAGTCCAGTTTTCAGGTTATTGCTGAATTCAGGGCTGTGTTACAAGTTTCTGTGTTGCCCATACCTTGCTTGGATATAAGGAAGTTTCTCTGTTCACCTGTGAGAGAGGAGAGCTTTGAGCAGCCTATCTGGCCCTGGAGGAGTGGTTTTATCCCAGAAGATGGCGGTTTATTGGCCATGTTGGGCTAATTTCTATCTCTTTCATTTCCCTGCTATAAAAACCGCATTTGCGTGGTTTTGCGCGGCTGGCCGCACCGATTCACTAGGGTTAAACTATTCTCGGCTCCAGAAAATCTACTCTTCAATTTTCCCCTTGGAACTTGACAAACTTTCAATTTAAGCACTCAAACCATTCATTTCACAGCCCAGCACTTACTCAAAACTCATAGCAAGCACTAATTAACCCTAGCACTAGACCCCCTATACTGTCCAGAACGACAAGGCTCTCTATTCATCCCTACCAGTCAATCAGTAAAACAGCTCACTTTACCTATTCAGACATGTCCAAAGGGCAGTTTCAGGTGTACTCTCCAGTCCAACTGGTGAATCTGGGCATTTTGAGACAATGTTACAACTGCCTCATGGACACAGACACCCCTTTCCTCCTATCACCAAACACTAATGTATGTGAGAGATGCAATTATACAGCCAAACTGGAGGCAAAGCTCTCTCAACCCAAGAGTGGAACTGACAGTCAAGAGGAGACGAAAAATACTTGCAACACACCACCAGTCTTACATAGACCTACTAAACCAACACCGGCAAATAACACACATAAATACAAGAAACATACTCGGAGGCTCTAAATAAAAATCTGCAAAAGCAACAGAGACCTCCAAAGCAGACACCCAAGCAACCTCCACACCCTATCACAAACCATGAAACACATACTTCACATAATCAGTGTGTCACACAATCACAGCCCTTAAGGCAAAATAACATACCCAACACACTAGTAATAGGCGACAATATAGTCAGGCACACTGATGTCCCACTAACTAGGCTGGACAAGGAGAAAGTTATAGTTAGCTGCCTGTCAGGTGCCAGGATCTGCCACATAACACAAGCACTCAGATCACTCCAGAACAAGTACAGATACAACTCTGTCATTGTCTATGTTGGTGTGAATGACCTGAGACGTACCTCCCTGGACTACATGAAAAGAGACATAGAAGAGCTCTCTGATCACTTAGCTCAGGCCGGTATGACCCTGACCTTGAGTAGCATCCTGTCCTCACCAAGAATGATGCCACAGTATAAAGAAAAAAATGATCAATTTCAATAATTGGCTAAGTTTCTAGTGTCATTTAAAGGGGATCCAGTATCTGTTAGCATGGGATGACATACTCGACAAGCCACATTGCTTCACAAGAGATGGCTTGCACCTGTCACCCTTAGGCTTTCGAATACTGGCCAAGGCTTTTGCTGCCCCCATAGTGCCTTTTTTTTGGCAAGGCTCAAAAGACAAACCCACCACCGGAAATAGCACAAGTAACCAAAAACTAAGGGTAATGCTACTCAACGCCATAAGTCTAAACCTCAAAATGCATGCACTCGAGGCACTCCTCAGTATGGAGAACATCGATATCTGTGCAGTAACAGAAACCTGGTTTAAGGCTTCAGAGAGCACCTCAGCACTACAAGGCTATAACTCATACCAATAGAAAAATGCTCACAGTCTCATAAATCCAAGAAAAACACAAATAGCAAGCTTCACAAGGCAGAATCACAGATTATTTTCTTCACCACTTTATTTGGTACCTCTGTCTTTTCACCTTCAAAGAATAATTACATTCTATTGTTCCCTTCCTTTATACCCCATTCAATATACACACACATATAATTAATCAATTAACTTTTTAAAAGCATCTACATCTTCAATTTCATTTAAATACATTCTTATAAATAACTACATTTAAACTTCTAATATCAGGTTACTATCGTGCATCATTCTAACTATACATTTTAACACAATTTATTTTTTATATAAATATTAAATGCATTGTAATGTCAAATTGCCATCAGTATTCAAACCTCTAGAAAAAAATCTGTGATTCTGCCTTGTGAAGCTTGCTGTTTGTGTTTTTTCTTGGATTTATGAGACTGTGAGTGTTTTTCTATTAGTATTGGGGCATGGAGCAAGCTTCAAGGGCTGATTTTTCGCCCTTGAGAAGAGTGGAGGATGTCAGGAATACTGATGGTGCATTATTGTGTGGCCTGCTATGAGAGAGAGAGCTGAAATTAGTGAAAGATGACCTGTGGGGGACCAGAAGTGGTGATGATGGTAACATGAAGAAGTTCGTTCAGCTGGAGAGGCTGCCGTCTAAAGAGGTGACTGTATACTTCGATATTATATCACCTGAAAAGTACATTGCTCTTAATATAACCCCGAGGGGTTTGTGTATTTATCAACTACCTGCTGATGATTTCTTGGAGGAGGAAAATGATTTGTTGACTGAATGGCGCGATGCTTCTCTGAAATGTACTTTAACTTGGCTGCAGATTCTAGTAAAACAAAATCTGCGGCATATTGAGAAGCTTAGACAACAAATAATAACATTGGAAACCTCCCTTGTTAGTGAGGTTTCAGGAGAAAAATATGGTGAAATGATGGCCAA
The DNA here is from genome assembly GCF_019279795.1 of Protopterus annectens. NCBI lineage: Eukaryota > Metazoa > Chordata > Ceratodontiformes > Protopteridae > Protopterus > Protopterus annectens. The sequence goes on along the minus strand of NC_056736.1, from coordinate 28,058,359 downwards.
GATAAAAAAACAAATAAGTGAAGTTGAAAATAATGTAATTGTTAGAAAAAAGAAAAAGTTGGAGCGTGACATGAATGATTTTGCTAATAAAACTGTTTATGTAAGCCAGTATAAAAAGCGGCTGAATAATTCATTCAAAAAAATGGGGCAGGACTTCCTTTGGTTGGAGGGATCGTGATTCATCCTGCTCGTTGGCGGAAGTGAGCCTCAGTAGCAAAAAGTGTGTCTCGTTCGAAGAAGTGAATGCAGGAGAAGCCGGAGGTTGCACAAAAAAACGCAGTGTACTATTCCCCTAAGCAAAGAGAAGTTACAAAAGGAAGGGGAAATGAAATGGGGGATTCAAAGTGAATGGTGGCGACAACAACAGCAACTACAGGAAGAAGTCGAGAGTTATGTTTTTTTTGCCCTTGACTGATGGGAAATGTTTGAATTTAACTGTGAGTATCAGTTACCTGTCAAAACACAGTATGAACAATGTTGATAAAAACTGTCATGAACAATATGCCTGTGAGAGTATTATTGGGGAGATGTGGGTGAAGGCTGCCAGCCTAGTCAAATAGAATTTAATATATAATTCTATCAACTGTATAAATAAATGTAAAATACAGGCTTGTGTTTTTAAATGTAAGAAAACACTGTGAAATGTGGAACTGCAAAATATGTGACAACATTTCAATCTACTAGCCCAGTGAAGCATGTTGTATCCTTCCATGTTAGAATTTGGCCCGAGGGCGGCTGGATAAAGATTTCATGCCCATTGTTTTAAGGCTAACGTTTATGACTAGAATTTAGATGTGGAAGGTGCTTTTATTGCATTAGTTTCTATTAGCATATACATGTGAAATGTCTTGTATCCTTGTAAGTTTCTGAGGAGATGTTAGATTGCTAAATAATGCAGTTTGTGGCTGGAGAACTCAGACCATGTGTTAAGATGATGCAATATGAATAGTGGGAAAACCTAAGTGTCAAAAATTATGTAATTTTATGAGGGCCTTAGAGACATGCTTGTTAGTAATGTTTAAATACTATTTCTCACAAGAGACCAAGAGCATTTTGATCTGGACATCTAACTTATCAGCACTCTGCTTATGCTCACATGTAAGTTTTTAGCACTGTGATATCTTGTAGGAATAGTTAAAGCTAGTAAAGATTAATTAGGTATTTTTCTTTGAAACCAGACCTTTCCTACTATATTATTTTAAGTGTCTGTATGATCTGTGAACTCTTAGTTATCTCTGTGGTGTAGTAGTTTTGTCATGTGTTTTAATTATTTATTTTTAAATATTTTTAAAACCTTCTACCTGTAGCTGCTTTGTGTAGAGATGAAGTATGCTTTAGAGTACATTACATATTTATAGTTTACTGTCTAAGCCCTTCCAATAAGCCTTATACTGTATAGTCACATTACCATTGGATATTAATATTGCACAGTAATAATTGGGCACCCTTTTAAGGGCCTTTTAATAGCTGACATTATTAACTGGGTGGTGGCAGTAATTACTACCGTAAAGTCTGGGTAAAGGGGCACAACTGGAGAATCTATGTCAGCCTTTCCCAGAAGTGTCTGTGAAGTTGTATAAATACTTATCTCAAAGTGTGTGTGTGTGTTGTGTCAGCTACTTCGGCAGGGACATGAAGCACTGGTTGGACAGAGTGGGTACTGGAGGTTCTAGCTGGCCCAGTTAAGCTGAGACCTGGACCCTATAGCTGTGCCAGTGGGGAGTCTTATTGGGGACCTGGTGAGCAAGGGAGCAGCCAGCCCCAGACTGACTGTGATCCCTGTGTGCACTTAAGGGAAATTGTACTTTACTGTGTGTAATAGTTATCCTTTCCTCCTCTAGGAGACAACCTCCCTGGTGTTAGTGGTGAGGATTGAGGCTCCTTGATTGCTGGGCCAGGGCATGGTCATCACAAGTATAAAACAAAGTTGTAGTGTCTCTTCTCTTCAAAATTCTGATGTTATTTCTGTGACTGATTCTGCTTTTAAACATGTTCAAGTTTGTTGCCAAAGTAATGAGAAAGTTTCTAATGTGTTTTCTTTGTCTAATCCTGATGTAAATGCTAATGATGGTTTAAATGTTAAACATGTGTAACATAGGAATGTGGTAGAAAATGTTTATGGGAACAGGGTGTTTGATAAGGAAAAGAATGTAGCTGGGGAAACTAACTTGTGTGTCAAGTAATTTAAATGTTAAGAACATCAGTGAATAATTGGTTCTTCCATTAAATGACACAGTTGATGTTGGAGTAATAACTGAGGAAAATGTCCTGGGGGGATACAGAATGATATGACACATGTTGGTTTGAATAGTAGTGAAGCAAATGGTGTCATGGATGAGATTAATCTGACACTGTTTGTCTCAGGAAATGAGGAATTCAAATTGTGGATTTGTCTGGCTATGAGTTATCTGCAGAATTAACCAGAGTTTTGGAGCTGGGCCCAAAATTTGTGCCAACTAGATTTCCAAGTTTGGCTGATGTTATAATTGATGTGAGGAGATTCTGCAGAAAACTATACCTAAGGGCATTTTTCAAGAAAAATGAAATGAAAGAATGAAAATAAAACTGTAATGGATGAAATTAATAATGAAATTGAAGATGAATTGTTAAATGTGGGTATTTATGAAACTGAATTTATGTTATAAATGGAAAAATGGTATGAAGATGTACATGAAAATGATTAGAATGCATATTTAAATCATGAATTTAACACTGGGTATGGACTTTTAGAAGTACCCAGTGAAGCATCTAATAAAAGTAAGTTTATGCCTCCAGAATCACCCATGTGCATTAAGCTAAATGAAACTGTGGTATGTGGACAAATTGAGTGGGAATTTCAGCAATTTTATAAGGAAAGAAAGGAGTATAATCTGACTAAGGAAGAGTGGAAGGAACTACAAGAGATGAAGTTGAAACTGGACAAAGTGGTCTTTCACCAAGGTGATAAAGGGGGAAACTGGGTAGTGATGAGTAGAAAGGAGCATGAAAAAATGGTAATGGATTTGGTTGGGGTAAGAAGTGAGTATTTAGAACTAGAGGTTAACCCTAGAGTTAGATTTAATGAGAAATTATTAGAAATATTGGAAAGGGGAGAAATGCTAGGGTTCTTTACTAGTAAGGATGTTCAAAAATTATTTATGAAGGAACCTAAAGACCCCAAATTCTTTGCACTGCCCAAAATACATAAGAATTTACAATGTCCCCCAGGGACACCCATTGTCTCGATGTTAGGCTCCTACATGGAGAATTTGGGAAGGTATTTGGATTTCTACCTGAAAAAATACTTAAGTAGATTGACATCACATATAAAGAATACTAAAGATTTATGTGACAAAGTAAGTAAAATAAAGTGGAAAGAGGATTATTTTTGGGCTACAGTGGATATTAAATCCCTATATACTAACATAGAGACTAATAGAGGTCTGGAAGCTATTGGTAAAGTTATGGGAGAAGGACCACGTAGTTCCTTTCTGCTATTTCTGCTGGAGTTTGGCTTAACTCATAATTATTTTAGATGGGGGAGCAAATTCTTTTTGCAGAAAAAAGGTACAGCAATGGGGGTGGCATTTGCCCCCTCATATGCCATAATATACACGGGGGAATCTGAAAAGGAATTTGTATATCAGAATAAATACTTTATTGAAAATGTGATATTTTTTGGAAGATTTATTGATGACTTGATATTTATTTGTAAGGGTGATCAGGAGAAATTTGATAAGTTTATGTTAGAACTAAATGGAACCAGTCATGGGTTGGAATTTGTGTATAAGGTAGACCCTAATAATAATAAGTATTTAGATATAGAATTGTATGTGACGGAACTAGGTTAAATGCAATTCAAGCCTTATAAGAAAGTCACAGCTGCAGATAATTTCTTACATGCAAGAAGCATGCATCCTCCTCATCTAATGAAAGCATTACCTTTAGGTGAGATGAAGAGGGTCTTTTTGAATACTTCTGAGGAAAAGTTTAAATTAGATGTTTTACAGGATACAGTATTGAGATTAAGATCTAGGGGATACCCTGAAGGGGTGATTCTAGATGCTAAAAAATGATTTTGGGAGAAGGAAAAGAAAGAGACAGAAGTAGGTGGAGTAGGAAAAGTTATTTTGTGGATAGGAAGAATACTCAAAGAAGGGTAGAACAAGAACAGGAACAGGAAAATGTGTTTATTTGTTACAAAACTTTCACCTTTCAGTTTAAGAATGGAGAAAATAATAAGGATGGTAATGTAGGGGCTTTATTTCTGGAACACATAACTTTTTCTTATGGTAGATACCATAACCTGAAGGAAGTTTTAGGTGGGGATGATAGAATGCAGACTGAAAAGATGGGAAGGAAAGGTATGTGGGCATGTGGAAACTGCAGTATGTGTGGTAGGGTTAAAAACCTGGATGGAACAACGATTAATGAAAGGTTATATAAGGCAAAAGAAAGGTACACATGCAAGTCGCAGGGTATTGTTTATATAATAGGCTGTGGATGTGAGAGGGAAAATGGTGCATTGGTCAAACTAAGAGAAAGGTGAGGGTAAGAATTCTGGAACACCTTAAGGACATTAAAAATAGAAATATGTTTAGTCCAGTAGCTGAGCACTTTTGGTCCATACATGGGGGGAATAATGCTCGTCTGTTTTATAGTGTTTTGCCACAACCTTTTTTTTAGAGATGGGGGAAGTTTTAAAGATGAATTGGATAGGCTAGAATGTAGATGTATCATTAATTATAAAACTTTGCAACCTAGAGGTTTGAATATTGATGGCAATTTGACATTATAATGCATTTAATATTTATATAAAAAATAAATTGTGTTAAAATGTATAGTTAGAATGATGCACATGAGAGTAACCTGATATTAGAAGTATAAATGTAGTTGTTTATAAGAATGTATTTAAATGAAATTGAAGATGTATATGTTTTTAAGAAGTTAATTGATTAATTATATGTGTGTATATTGAATGGGGTATAAAGGAAGGGAACACTAGAATGTAATTATTCTTTGAAGTCGAAAGGTCGAGGTACCAAATAAGTGGTGAAGAAAACAATCTGTGATTCTGCCTTGTGAAGCTTGCTATTTGTGTTTTTTCTATAACACCTATCATACTTTTTGGCCACAGAACCCAAACCGAAACACAAAAGGCAAGGGTGTATCCATATTCATCAAGTATACCCACACCTCCAGATTAGTTGCACAGCACAATGCCTCAGAGATCATCCATGTGCAACTAACAATGGGCAAAATGCAATTAAAATTGTATCTTGCTACAGATCACCCACCATGACCCAGTACCCACATTCTGCATTTCTGGAGACACTGGAAAATATGAAAGACCTAGCAAATGCCCTAAAATTGGGTGATTTCAATTACCCAAACATTAACTGGGAGAACTGTTCAAGTACTAACTCCCTTGCCCAATGCTTCCTAGAATTTATAAACTCGAATGCCCTGGATCAACTGGTCAACACCCCTACCAGAGGTGACAACATATTGGACATGGTCATCACCAACATGGGCAACTGGTGTTCTACACCGGAGATCAACCCCTCACTGGTTAGATCAGACCATACACTAATCACTCTGAATATCCACATTCTGCACCCCACCCCCAATCAAGGAAACCACTGTGAAAAACTTTTCAAAAGCAAACTTCACGTTACTTAAGACCAAGGTGGAAAAGTTCACAGCCCCCATGCTAAAGGACAATGCTGCCCAAGCTGCTGAATCCATAACAAAGGCACTCTATGAGCACCTGCAAGAATGCATGGATCATGCTATCCCAAGCAAAACCAAGACTCACTCCTCCAAGAAAAGGAAACCAGTCTGGTGGACCCTTGCCATAAACAAGCTATACAATAGAAAGAGGAAACTAGTACAGAAAACAGTAAAATCCCAAGAAGCAAAGACAAAATCATCCAAGGTTAGCTTCGAAAGAAAAATTGCCAAGGACTCCAAAGAAAACCACAAAGCATTCTTTAGCTATGTCAAGAACCTAAGTGGAAACTCTCAGATCTGCTCTTAGTTAATGCAGAATGGCACAAAATACAATGAACTGACTGATATTGCCAACATTCTGGCAGACAGGTTTAGTGCAAACTTCACCCCCCTCTCACCCCCTAAAGGGCCCATAAACATACGAGAAGAATGTAGAGCCTCAGCAATCACTGACACACAGGTTAGAACAGCCCTATCCAAAGCCAAAAACACAGCTTCAATGGGACCTGATGGTGTCCTAGGCTGTGTCTTACACAAACTCCAAAATGAACTAACCCCTCACCTAAACACACTTTTCAAACTCAGCCTCTCTACAAGCTACATACCCATAGAGTGGTGCACAGCAACAGTTATCCCGCTCCACAAAGGTCGAGCCACAACAGACCCCAGGAACTATCGCCCTATAAGCCTGACTAGCCTGGTCTGCAAGGCTATGGAGCGCATCATCATGGAACTCATTAACAGAGTTATTGGGAACCTCTAAACATTGGACCCAACCCAGTTTGGCTTTGTTAAGGGCAGATCATGCCTCCTAAACCTGGGGACTTCTTTGAGACAGTTACCAAGGCTTTAGATGAGGGAAAGGAGGTCCACACAGCCTACCTAGAACTCACAAAGGCTTTCAACACCATTCCCCATTCTGGTATTATAAACGAGCTCACCAGCCTGAACATAAACCACCTATGTCATGAGATGGGTTGCCAATTGACTCATGGATAGTACCCAGAAGGTGAGAGTTGCAGGCTCTAGGTCTGACTTTAAACCGGTTACAAGTGGCATCCCCCAGGGCTCAGTCCTAGGACCCCTCTGGTTCAGTATATACTTCTCAGAGGTACAGACAAGCACAGGAGGACTATAGCTGAACAGGTTCGCAGACGACTGCAAACTGGGGGACATAATTGACTCTCCAGCTGATACAGATATCCTCCAGAAGGGTCTCACTGAGACGGATACCTGGTGTCAAAATCATGGCCTCAAGCTAAATGCCAAAAAGTGCAAAGTCATCCCATTTGGAAAAAACAAAGTACCCGCGAACTACCACATATGTGGTAGTCCCCTAAATACAGAAAATGTAATAAGGGATCTGGGGACCCAAGTAGATAGTAATCTCTCCTTTGATAATCATATTGCCAAGGTGGTTAGAAAATCCTTCTATGTGGCCCACCTAATCACAAAAGGGTTTGCATCTAGAACAAAAGAGATTATTGTGCACCTCTACTCATCACTCATCAGACCCATCATAGAGTACAACACCCCATTTGGGATGTACCTTACAAGACACCTGCAACAGCTGGAAAGACAACAGAAGTACCTCACCAAGAGGATTACTGGCCTCAAACAGATGCCCTATGCAGCTCGACTGAAGAAACTCCAGCTGTACTTGGTTGCATACCGCTTACTCAGAGGTGATCTCTGCCTGACATACAAGGCCATGTCCAACCCAGAATTGATGGACATGCTCTACCTAAAAAAAACAAATCCCCAAGAGCCACACACTCTAGGGATCTAAACCTGACCACACTGATAAATAGGACTTGCTGGAGGAATAGATTCCTGTCCCAGAGACTCCCCATGCTTTGGAACAGGATTCCAATCTACATTAGGTAGAGCCCCTCACTAACACTCTTCAAGAGAAACCTTGACGAGTGGATGGGAAAAAGAAAATTTACCCCAGGGATCACTGCAGTGGCTCTGCTTGACAGAGGCACAGGGAACTAATGGCTCTGCTGGACAGAGGCACAGGGAACTAATCTAAGGGAACAGCAAAAGCCAACACCTTCTGGCTAGGCTTACAGATGCCCTTGGGCAGATAGCCTAGTACTTACCTATGAACATATGTTGTACATTGTGGTCACCAAATTAGACTTTTGCAAATTATTTTTTAAAACTTTCTGTTCAAAGAAACATAATACTTCATGATGTGCATGTTTGTGTGGACGAGTATGTATGTATATGTGCATGCATGTCTGTGCACGCACGCGTGTGTGTGTGTGTGTGTGTGTGTGTGTGTGTGTGTGTGTGTGTGTGTGTGTGTGTGTGTGTGTGTGTGTGTTTGTGTGTGTGTGTGTGTGTGTGTGTGTGTGTCTGTGATCAGTATTTCTGTTTATTGGCAGTTGCTAATTATGGTGCAATTTCATTACTTGGTAATATCATACTGTTCTAAAATGAACTAATGTCACAAGTACTGCTAAGCCACAATATTGGCATCCTTCTATAAAACAGCTTGATCTGAAGATAAGGCCAAAACTGACTAAGTATCTACTTTCCTTTCTAGGTGAAAAGATAGGCCTTTTTGCTTCTGGGTCTTGCAATCCAATAGTGTCTGCTAGCTACATACATAAGACACATTAAAGAGCAGACAGCAACTAAACTTACCTAAGTAATAGGTAAAGGCACTGTAATTTTCAGAAGCCTGACGCCATCCATGATTTTATTGCATGGCAAATTGTCATGCAAATCATTCTGTAAAGCTATCCACATGACTTCAAGTAATATTGGGTTGCTTTTAAATAATATGCATCAGTTGTAAGCTACTGGAATGAGATAAGCAGCACAAGGACACTACATGGAGAGAAAAGAGGAAGTGATCGGTAATGGAGCAACAAGTCACCCATTGTGTCTGTACTGTTAGCTCATTCTATTTCCTTAATTGCCTTACTGTCTTATTATATTTTGGTAACTGGTTAATGCATACTGTACAAATGAAAAAATATATATTTCCCTGCACTTAATTGATATAAAAAATAAATATTCTGTCAGTGATTGTGAAGGAATAATTAACTAAGCATATTACAGCAATCTAAGGGTAGGTAACTTTTGGTGGTGGAATGCAATCTTTTTTTTTCTCTCTCATTTGAATCTCTATATGTATTTTGTTTTGTTGCAGAACTATATTCTGCAGGTGGTTGATGGTGACAGATCCTGCTAGATGTTCACACAAGCATGAGAAGAACATCTGAACCAGGAATGTGTGTGGAATTGGATAAGAGCTGCAGCAGTACAAAACATTGAAAACTTTATTTTTTTAATCCTGAAATTATGGTATGCAGATCTGTGCATACAAATTTTGCACAGTATTTGAGTGTGTGTGTGTGTGTGTGTGTGTGTGTGTGTGTGTGTGTGTGTGTGTGAGGAAGTATCTATAAATGTTTTATATATAGAGAAAACAGTTAATATTTCATAACTTTTCAACCCCTGTATTCTAAATGAATCATCAAAGGTAAGAGAGTATTAGAAGTGTAAGAAAATGTTAATAATTGCATTTTATTTTGAAAGAGAGTCCATGAAATCTGTATGGAGAAAATTTAAAGCAAACATAAGGCATTCTATTAATGGAGTGGAGTAGATCTGAATTCTCAGCAGGCATCTGGCCACCGCTTTTCTCTGTGGAAAGTATCAGACTCCTGGGATAACAAAAAGGAATTGCCCACAGTTTGCACAACATCTGACCATTACTGAAACAGGTGGCATGCTTATAGCACTATATCCCAGCAGAATGTATTTTAATAAAAGTTATACACTTTTGGCAGCAAATTCAGTTTCAAGCTGTGTTACCAAATGAGAACTAAACATAACAGTCAAATAGATACACCCCATTCTCACATGTATTTGGCCTGAATAAAGCATATACAGTAAATTAAACTGATGCAACTTACAATGTACATATGAAGTCGATATGATTCACTTACTGCATAAAAGGAGTTTGTGTATTCATGCAATCACAGACTAGTACTTGTAGAGGTTTAAAACTGTTTTTTATATCAAGGAATTCTTTTTTTACTCCTGGATACAGACATTATGGCAGATTCATTCAAGTTTATGATCAGATCTTTTTTTATTACTTCTTTCATTGATTTCAGATTTCTTTGTTAATATGTGATGAATCTGTCTAAACTAAACAACTAGCTAATATGCTGATGATGTTGAGGAGTTCTTTTGGTTTTCCTGATGGAGCACTGGAAATCAGAACAAGCTTTACTAAATGGATAACTCTTAGGTATTTCATGTTTTAGAAGGAAAATTTGATTGTTTTTACCAGACAACCAACCACCCTTTTTATTTATATTTATTCATTTTTGTGTTGAAAAATGAATAATCCAAGAGAGGTTCATAGGTTCATAGAAAATCCAGTAACATTACCAGAGAGGCACTTAATCTTGGCCATCCAGTTTCAGTCTTTGATAAAGATAGAAAGATCATGCAGGGATCTCTGACTTCCTCACAACAGGAATATGTGAGTGTGATATATCATATTCCATCATCTTTCTTGTATTGTTAAGGAATCCCCCAACAAAAGGACTTTTCAATAACAATGGGAGTTCTTTCTTAAGTGCGGGAAGAGGAAACGCTGCTATTACAAAAACTGTATTTCAACATACTTTAAATACCAGTTAGTCTCATTCCTTTAATTCATTGTCTGAATATTTGGTCTTTTAGCAATAGCACACTCATTCTTGTGAACTACCTAACCTAAATTGAGCTAAAACTAATTAGACTGGGCACCCTTTTAAGCTGCACAATTTGAAACAAGCCAAGTCCAAAGTAACAGCTGAGAATATGCACCATTCAAATAAACCAACCTATACAATTACATTTGAAGCTCAGGGGAGAGATAATCTTGCAACTATCTTGTGTTCAGCAGCTGGCAAAGAACTGCAATGCCTGAAGCAGAAAGCAAGGAAGGAGCCTACATGCCAACTTTATTTCAACACCCTTATAAACAACTCCTTTGCTCCTTTAGAAGAAGTGGATCAATATTGCTGTTCAGACTGCACAATAGGATTAGCAGTGATTTGTGATGCACCCCATAAAGAGACTGCGTCTATATCATATTATTGCATGATGTAAATAGTGAAAGCTATTTCATCGTACTGATAATATCGAAACAACAAAATACTGAACAAATGGAACAGCAAATTTTTTTCCATGGAAAAAATCTGCTGCTCCGTAAAAAAATAAAATAAACTTAAACACAAACTTAAGTGGGAGGGCTTCGTCCCCCACATCCCCCCATTTAGGGGTCTGTGCCCCTCACACACCCTCCTACTTAAATATACCAACTCTGAGATTGCACCATAGTGGAGGAAATGACAAAGTCCCAAAGACGGTCCACTGAATTTTTTTCCCTGGGAAAAAATTTGATGTTCCTTGACTTCGCTATTTTGCCATTTCGACAGTATCGGATCAACTAAATAGCATTCGCTATTTAGTCCATTCAGTAGTGTCATATAGACCCAAGATATTATAGGAGACAAACCAGTGAACAATTTCTTTTAGAATACCATATTGAAAAGGTCTATATACAAAGTAAATTGTCAAAAGACTAATATGAACTCTACTTGATATGGTAAACTGTGTACATATTTGCTGAGGGAGGCAAACTCTCCTCTGTGTACTTGCTGGTCAAGTGTGTGGGTCTGTTTACTTGTGTACTTAGACTTCTGGGCCATCATTCACAGGTGTGCTGCCTAAGGTGGCCATTGGGTTTATTCCTTTTTGTGCCAAACAGATGCCACAATTTAATGCAAAGCTTATTTCTAAAAAACAGGGCTTGTGTGAGCATTCTTTCTTGTGTATATGCTAGTTAGTGAAATGTGTGCATTCCCCTACTATCATCCCAAGTTGCTAAGTTAGTGTACATACTTTTTGTTACATTATTGAAGCTTTACTTATTGATTGTGTATTTTGCTCATAGTGTTTCATATTTCTGCAATTAAAACATCAGAAGTGAAAGAGATTACACAATACTGGAGTATGTGCATCTAACATATTACAGTAATAGATAAGATTAAAGCATTATGACAATTTATTTGTATACTAGTCAAAATTGCTAAATGCAAAAAACAGTGGTATTCTCATTGCTATGTGGAACAGGAGTGTCTAGCTGCATCATCTAAAAGAGGGGTAGTGATTTTTGTTAACAAATAGCTAGGATAGATGTTTCTCAAGGAAAAGTGCAGTAGAGAGTCAAGATAAATGTTATTAAAAGTGCAGTCACAGCAGGGACGTTTCCATCAACAAGTATAGGCCTAATGATGACTGTCCTCTTTTCTCCAGATTTTTTAGAAACCTTAAGCTCTTTTAATGAAGACCATTGCATTATTTTCTTAGGAAGGAATTTTCATGTAACTCTAAACTCCATCCTAGACAGGCCAAACCCTAAATCTGAATGTCATGTCAGGTAGAAGTATTGTACACAAAGATAAGGGAACAAAACTTTCCAGATATCTTGAGGATATGTCATTCAGATGACCCTGGGTCTAAATATTCCTTGGTAGCATTGGATAAGGGTTAGCTGTATTGACTATTTTCTAATATCTGAAAATTTAGGAAGTTCCATAACCCTGAGGGATATCATTTTGCAGCCATGTTCTCTTTTAGATCATGATGAGCTCTGCTCCTCATATGTTTATCACTGACTAGGGCTGTTTTTCCCCATTTCGGCAATGGATAATGGATCCTTTTATTCTGATAGATCCCCTGTCATGACTACCTCAAAATAGAAGGCAAACCGTATTTCTCCCTCAACCTAATGGAGCCAATACCACCAGCTCTCTTGTGGGAGTCCTTCAAATCAATTGAGATGCATACAATGGCTAAGGCTTATTTGCTAAATAGATTTGATAGATAAATTATGTCCATGCTACCTAACACATGTACATAATCAGTTTTTAAAACTAATGAAATAATTCAGACACACTGGCAATCTACAGTACAGCTGGGAAGAAATTTGGCAAAAAGATCTTCAATATATCTGTAGAGAGCTGCCTTAAAAACACTAGGTTTATGCAGTTTCAAGTGGAAATGTTTGGTGTACCAGATTAGAAAACATTTAAACAGTGTGAGGACAGGTTGTTTAAAATAGGAAATATAGTGACTTCAAATCAAAAAGAAGCATATGGGACCCTCTGGAATTTTATAAATGGCTTTTATATGGGCCAACCTGCTTAGCTTCAAATGACACCACTTCCTTAAAAGCAGAATATTTTCTTCAAGATATAAAGCTTCAAAAACTAAGATGAAAGGATTGAAAAGGCCCTTAAGAAAACAATACACAAAGAAGTATATACAACCAGTGAGTCTGCTAAGGGAGGAAGGAGTAAAAATCAATTAATCTCACTCCACTACAGTTTCACAGATGTAGCATATTTAATTCAACATCCTTGGGAACGTTCTATGTTATAGACTTATAACTGTTTCATGTTTATTTCCTGGCTGTTGCTTAAAATGTTTTAATGTAATGTGTTGCAATAACACAAAAAAGGCATCTTTAGTGTAGCCCAGCAAATTTAAACTCTTTGCCTTTACACTTGATGTCCAAATACATGTTGTAGGGTTTCTGACAGATGTCCCCCATCTGTTCAACGTTAACATTCCTCTACAGGTAATGTTCTTTTCTGGTGCTCCCAGTACCCACATATCTATCATTGAAAGGAAGGAGTGCTAATGATATTACATTCAAAACCTCCACCTTTACAGCTTTTGTTAGAACACTAACTAGCTGAGTCATTGTCAATTTTCAGATATCAAAGTGCATAAAAATGGGGTTTCTAAAACCATAGTCTTTACACCTAAAACTTCCACTAATCATTGCCCGATTGCCCAAAAATGCCAGCAGTTTGCCTTCTAGGTGTTGCTTGACAGATAATATCTATATCTCTGTCTATACACACATGCGTGACCCGCACGGACACACACACACACACACACACACACACACACATATATATATATATATATATATATATATATATATATATATATATATATATATATATATATATATATATATATATATATATATATAAAAATATATACACACACACACATCCAAACACACACATATATACCTGCAAGTTTCCTGACCATATATATATATACACACACACACACACACATATATATATATATATATATATATATATATATATATATATATATATATATATATATATATATATATATATATATATATAATCATCTTATGGTCTGCTTCTGAGCAGCAAAACCACTTTTGATATTTCAATATACCTTGTTATATATGCTTTGTAATGGCACCCTTTCCTGCTGTGCATTATCTCCTCTGACTTAGTAAAACCAGCCTTAACACATGTTTCTATGTTATACCACGTCCATATCCAACTTGTACTGGACCTCACCTTTGCCATTTTATTTAACTGTTTCCTGACCATTAATTTTCCATTATACTATTTCTGAGTGAAACTTATTACTGCCTCAGGAATTTGGCTGTAACTTGTAAGCCCTGCTTGTCAAATAAAATTCCCCAAGTTATGAATTCCTGCAGTATATAACCTCTGATATGTAGTGGTGATTGGGCGGGGGGGGCATGACTGAAAAAATTTCTGATTAACTTCAGGTCATCAACCTTTCATAATAACAGCAGAATTGCAGCATCCCTTACCCAAGCATTTGGCACTATTCGGTGTAGTGAAAAAATGGCAAAAGGTCAGCAATTTCATTTGACACTGTAGGCAAATGTCATCCTAAAATATAAACAATGCTCTGCAATAAGCTTAGAAAGAAATGCTTTATCTGGTACCTTAACCTGTTTCACTATGCTCTACATAGATTGAAGATGATCAGTACGGCTTGCCAGTTTCCTTTCGACACTCACATCTATATTTGTTATTTTTTCCCATAAAGCCCCAAGAAAACAAATGAAAAAAGAGATAAAAAGTTGATGTTTTAATACAAGCTAACTGTTTCAATTATTGAGCCCAAGTGGATTCAGTCCAGTTTCTTCTGTAGAAATTCCTTAGTTTGCCCCCCAACCAGAACCATCTATATCTGGAGGTCCTTTCTAACCAAACAGTACCTGCCACAATGATATGGAATTGACTGCTGCAGAAAGGTCTAGGATGTCTTAATATATTTGCCTCTTCTTTCTTTGACACCCAGTGGTGTTCTTAATATTGTTGCCTACAGCATAAAGTACAGACTTTCAAAACCAGCCCCATTGGCCAAGTTGTAAAAAAAGCAAGCTATCCTAGCAATTTCTGGAGCTAGATTGTTCCCTGTTGAAGCACTTTTATCAAGATTGCAGCAACCTGAATTTTTCTGACTTGAGATACTCACTGCTATGACTGAGAATGATGAAAAAAATCAAGG
Source organism: Protopterus annectens (assembly GCF_019279795.1). Taxonomy (NCBI): domain Eukaryota; kingdom Metazoa; phylum Chordata; order Ceratodontiformes; family Protopteridae; genus Protopterus; species Protopterus annectens. The sequence continues at coordinate 28,043,239 of NC_056736.1, read as the reverse complement.
GATTTCACTAAGCCAACATTTTTTTTCACCATAAAAGGAATAAAAAGGTCCCTACAGAAGTTGTAAAGGGCCATCATTCCTATATTCAACTGGTTATGTGGGACTTTCTTAATGAAAAAAAAAAAGTGGCTGTGACTTTTCTCCTCAGTATCCTTCTACCATTCAAAAATATATGGATGAATTAGATACATTAAATTGTCTACAGTTCAGAAAGTGGCATGGTTCATTACATAGAAAACCATCTCAGCTATGTATTTATTTATATATCTATTAACAAGGAAATGAGCTGATCCACAGACCTTGTTCAGCCAACCAATGGCCACAGTTGCAGGAGTAAATGCAGTAAGTGTGTGGGGTGGGGTGGGGGAGTCTATGTTTGCTTGTGTGACACACATTTATACCAAAGTGTCAGTCTAGCTTCATTTTTGGCCAAAACATGAATAACAAATCTACTTGCAATTACTGTATATGTTTAAATTGATAAACAAACAGTATCGCTTCAAATGCTGCTCTCATATCTTAACATAGGAGTCATAGCTTTATTAATCAGCCACCAATAACAACAAATCAAAGAATAAAACATATCCAGATAAATGCAAGTAACAAAATGTGATACTAAGTACAGAATTTAAAACTGTAGCAAATCAGTAAAGAAGTCAATATCATTTTTATATTAAATACATTACAATGAAGCGTCAGTCATCTAAGATAATGATTATACTGAGACATCAAACTAAGGGGGCATGACCAAATCATCACAATTAAGAGACCAGGAAAGCAATCTGCTATATTTCTTTAAGCATTTCCTGAAGACTCAACAGAACATTACTTCTAGCTTCTTCAACTCAGATGCAGTATAAGCTTGCAAAAATTTTCTGGGTAGTGTAGGGTGAAAAAGAGGGGCAGATCACATGATTCTTAATGAGAATGGCAAAATAAACTACTCTATACCAGAGCTAGATTGTGGTCAAATGGGGCCCTAGGTATGGTAATGGATCCTCACATGGAACCCCCACACACACACACAGCCATTGCAGTGTCCCACTACTTGGCTATTTCTCCCCTGTTGCCATAAACACTTTCAGTGTGCATTCTGTTTTCTGCTTTACTTCTACAATGATTACAGTTATTTGGATTTCATTTAAACCTTTTATTTTAAATTTTATAGCACAAACACTGACAGACATTTGCTAAACAAAGCAAGAGTCTCACAATGAAAACAGACAGCATTAAAACTTCTCTTTCTTCTCACATCCATTGAAATGGCATTGAAACCAACATTCAAAGAGTTCTTTGATTCAAATTCCTGATTGTATTAAATTATATTCCTTGTATAGCACAGCACCACTTGTTAAAGTGTGTTTTAAATTTATAGATTTGAGCATTTTTCTAGTAAGCAATGAAACATAACGTATGAACCAATAATGTCAAAACTGCCCATTTCAGAACATTTCAACCATAAAAGGCCACTCAAACTATTATCATTACAATTTACCAATATCAGTCAATATGCACAATCTCTGTAGAAGAAAAAGTTATTTGAATAATTCCACATTGAAGAGACATGTAACTAATGAAGAGGTTGCTGTTAGCGAGCAAGTTTATATTTTAGTGTTTCATGTACAAATTCAGTGACTGCTGTTCTTGAAGAATAAATTGCCAATGCTACAGTAAAAAAAATGGTAAAATGGTAATATTGAAATAGTGAATGAATGGCAAACTGATAGGTTCATAGTTACTAGGCATCTCATCCAAAGATGAACATACTCAGGACTGTAACAATCAACCTTTAATGTACAACACTGTATCAGCAATCCATCTAGATGCTGTGGAGTAGAACCCATAGCCTTCTGCATCAAAATCAAGTATGCAACCTGGTGTGCTACTAACAATGCTTTATAATTCTATACCACAATAGTGGTACTATTTTCAAAACAAAACAGTTCCACATTGTAAACAGGCTTGGCATGAGCAGCAATAAACTTATCTTTCCTTGAAGCTCACATTTCCTTGAAAATGCACTTGAAATTCAGTTCCCTGAAAAATGCACTTGAAACCCAATGCCTTGAAAAGGCACCTTATAGTCCATTCCTTCAAAAATGCAGCTTTATATTTGGGATAGGGGATTCAGGCTGTTTCCTGTAACTAAGGTATAGGTTTTGAGCCTAAGCTAATAACTAACCAGCTGCTATCCCTAACTAAGGCATTCCAGACACACATATCTACTTGCAATATCTCTCAAAGTCTTAGTCCAAGAAATCTGAGCAAAACTTAAAATTATGGGTGACAAAGGACCAAAAATAAGGACAGATATTAAACATTGCTCTCATGAACTTAGAAAGTTGTTAGAATAACAGGACTTGTATTAGTATGCATTTTTCTAAAGCATATTAATTCTGGAACTCAAATGTCTGTCATTATTTAGTAACTTCAATTGTCAATGATTTTCCAGAAAATCACAAATTTTATGAGGAGCAGATCAAAAATATGAGGCAAAAATCTGGATAGTTGAAAGGTATGCTCCCTACCTCTTACACACATGCTCAAATACACACACACACACACACACACACACACACACACACACACACACACACACACACACACACACACACACACAGACACACACACACACACACACACACACACACACACACACACACACACACACACACACACACACACACACATAAAAACCCTATCTACCTCTTACATCTACACACACACACACACACACACACACACCACACACACACACACACACACACACACACACACACACACACACACACACACACACACACACACACACACACACACACACAAACACTTCTTACTTGTCCATCCATGGTCTGCAGTCCAACAACTTCTATTAAAATTCCATGCAGGCAGAAGGCGAAGATGTAAATAGGCTGCACAGTCATAACAGGTGCATGCAAACAAATGCAAAGGGAGTTCTTGGAGTAGAATACCCTTAAAAAATACATTTTTTTTTCTTTTTTTTTTAACTAAAAAATGAATCCCTCTGCCAGCCAGAAGGGGCCCCCTCCCAACCAGTGGGCCCAAGGCAACTGCTTTTTTGCCTAGTGCTCAGTCCAGCTCTGTTCTATATGATGGACTCAGATAGCTTGAAACCTAAGATTATTCTCAACCTTATGAAACAGTGATAGACATGCTCTTACATAATGAGCACTTGCAACAAGAAAATATACCTTTGAAGATATCCGTTGGCGGTGACCAATGTGTATTTTTTATTGAAGAACACTAAGTTTTTAACATGCATTTTAGTGAATCCTCTTTTTCCTGGGCACATTCCTCAGCAAATTACTGTGTCAGTGCTTTGGTCTGGCATAAGTTCTAATATCATCTAGTGAAATATTTTCCTCACTGTTTCTGTGCACATGCTAAGAAAACACATTAATGCATGAGGCTTTACAGGGCTGATCTAAGGGAAGTAAATTAAATTCCATCTTAATTATACCTAAAATGTGGAGATAGGATATAATTGTGTTATCCTTAAATTGTGAATGCATAAATGCATATCTTAGCTTTAAGCTTTTCCTCTCACTTCTGGCTTTTAACTCCCATTGGATACAAGGAAACAAATAAAGGAGAAGTCATTCAGACCAAATTATGTCTTTTATACTCTCTTCTTCTCTTCTACTGCAACTGCCATCATGGGCTACCCAATGATGCAGTGAGAGTACTGTCATCTCACATCAAGGGGCTCTCCTGTTGAATTCTGAGCTGGAGTGCCTGCTATCTGGAGTTTGCAAGTCCTGTCTGTGTTAACACGATTTTATTTTGGGGTACTTAAGCTTCCTTCTGCATTACAAAGATGTGTATGAGGTACATTGCTAACTCTAAACTGCCACAAGGTGTGCACATGGTGTAAGTGTGACATAGAAACATGGCCTGACCGTGTATATATATTCCCTATTTGCCAAGTAAACTCTGTAGATGGCCTATTCACAGGGTCATTACAGGAATCAGATATGACAAATAACAGTGGCTGGATCTGCCTCCCAGACTGGGTAACACAATCATGTTCCAATGTATGTTTTCTTTTTTCAGAGAAGAGAGGGTATAGGTCTTTTTCACACATTTACCAGTATCTAGTAATAGGATGAAAAGTGGTGGGGAGGAGATACAGAATGCTGACTGTTCACCCAGAGGGATGTGGATTCAAATTTGACAGCTTCCAACCCTGCCTATATCATAGGGGTTATCTCATTAAAATCAAACAGCTGGTGGAGAGTGGAAATTTTCAGATACAGTCCCCTGTTTGCAATTGTTAATATGTGGGTAAAACCTACAGATGAGGCCCTCAAGTGTTTGCATTTGTAGGTACAAAACGAACTTGCTTCAATGCAAATAAAGCTAAATAGTACCTTTTAACCAAGACTATCCTTATATAGTAGAAACATAATTTCTTTCAGTTATGCACCTGTATGAAGGTTGTTGTCAAATTTGGGATTTTATTAGCTTGTATTAATGATGCAATGTTGAAGTACAGTAGCATTCCCAAACATACTACTAAACTAAGAGATGTTTAAATGGAGTAACAAACATTCTTTGTATATATTTCTACATAAAAACCTTCTAGTATAAACTTGAAGAAGTTTGAATAACTGATTTAAGTATCAAATGTTTATTTTTGCTATCTATTGAATGATTAAGTCCCTCACTATCTGAAACATTTCAGAATTTTGCATCACAATTCTGTTTGTTATTATTATTATTATTTATAATTAAGTTATATAGCTTGGACAAGCTTCCTTTGTATGTCAATCTACCTTTGATAACAGCATTCATCTATTCATATAAAGGGGGGAAAAGTTCTGCTCCTTTTCATTCATATTATCCACAAATGTATTTAATGTCTTACTGATGGATAATATTAACTTGTTAGAATATTCATGCAACTAATAGTCTTTCATTAAATATTATGGGGAACTTAACCTTTCCTTTTTCAAGGCAATCACACCATAATACTAATACATTCCTTTTTAGTAAATTCATGTTAACATTATCTTCAATCTCCTTATATCTAGAGGTATGTGCACTAGGACAACACAAAAATGTCCATTTTTATATTAATATAATTTTAAAAACATATTTCTTAATTGATTTCATACGTATAGCGTCTAAACATTGAAATGAATTTCCTTCTAAGGTAATTTTTTTAACCAGATGAAAGGTTTATTACATATTTCTAATTTATCATATTTAATAAACTTATACAAATGTAATATAATCTGCTCTGGGATGTGTTTTCATTGACTAGTGAAGGTCGAGTCTACAAGAGTTTATTAGAGTTAAAAATTTGTAGCAATATATTGAGATTCTATATCCAGGCAGCTAATACCACCATGCTCTTATAATCTTACATGATTTCTATAAGCAATTCTCAACTTTTTAGGATACTATAAGAATAACGTTAGTTTTTTTTCCATTTCCTTTAAAAGTGTTTTTTTCAGGTATTAAAGCTATTGAGTGCAACACATACACACTCACACTGTATATAGGTTCATAAGTAGGTACTAGGCTATACAAGCCCAGCCAAAAAGGTACCCTGGCTTTTGCCACCCAAGAAAATGATTTTCCTGTGCCACTGTCGAGCAGAGCCACAGAAGTAATCCCTGGGGTGAATTTCCTATTTCTCATCCAATCATCAAGATTTTTCTTGAAGAGTACTAATGAGGAGCTTTGTTTGATATAGATAGGTAGTTTATTCCAGAGTATGGGAAGTTTCTGGGACAGGAATCTATCCCTCTGGCATGTTCTGTTTATTGTGGTGACAAGGTTTAGGTCCCTAGAGTGTGTAGCTTGAAAAGATTGGGACTTCTTTAAGTGGAGCATGTCCAACAGCTCTGGGTTTGACATAGCTTTGTATGTTAGGCAGAGATCACCTCTGAGTACGTGATATGCAACAGAGTAAAGCTGGAGTTTTTTGAGACGGTCTGCATAGGGCATCTGTTTGAGGCCAGTAATCCTCTTTGTGAGGTATTTCTGTGGCCTTTCCAGTTGTTGTAGATGTCTTGTGAGGTACATATAAAAAGGGGCGTCGTACTCTATAATGGGTCTAATGAGTGATGAGTAGAGGGGAACAATGACCTCTTTTTTTCCGGATGAGAAACCTTTTGTGATGAGGTGTGCCACGTAGAAGGATTTCCTGACTGCTGTGGCAATGTGATTATCAAAGGAGAGACTACTGTCCACCTGTGTCCCAAGGTCTCTTATCACACTTTCGGTGTTAATTATAATACCACCTATGTTGTAGTTCATGGATACAGAGTTTTTACCAAAGGGGATGAGAATGCACTTTTTGGCATTGAGCTTGAGGCCATGGCTTTGACACCAGGCATCTGTCTCAGTGAGGCCCTTTTGTAGGATGTCCACATCGTTAGGAGTTTCGATTATGGCTTCTAGTTTGCAGTCATCTGCGAACTTCTTTAGCCAAAGACCTTCTCTGTTAGCCTGTACTTCAGAGAAGTAGATACCAAACAGGAGAGGACCCAGGACTGAACCCTGTGGTTCTCCACTTGTCACTGGTCTGAAGTTGGATTTGGAGTCTGCTACTTTCACAGTGTAGGTTCTGTCAGTGAGCCATTTGGCAACCCATCTTGTGACATAGGGATTTATACCTAGTTTAGTGCAGTTATCTATAATTCCAGAGTGGGGTATGGTATTGAAAGCCTTGGCAAGATCTAGATAGGCTGTGTGAACCACTTTACCTTCATCTACGGCTTTGGTGACTGCTTCAAAGAAGTCTATCAGGTTCAGGAGACATGATCTGCCTTTTACAAACCCAAAATAGGTGGTTTCCAGAGTTCAGAGATTACCAATGTCTTTGTTTATAAGTTCCATGATGACACGTTCAATGGCCTTGCAGACCAGGCTTGCTAGGCTAATGGGGTGGTAGTTCCCAGGGTCCATGGTGGCTCCCCCTTGAGGATATATATATATATATATATATATGTGTATATATATATATATATATATATATATATATATATATATATATATATATATATATATATATATATATATATATTATATTATATTATATTATATATTATATATTATATTATAATATAATATATATTATTTATATACATATATAAAATCTTGGGTAATATAGTCATTTTAATAACACTTCTTCAAGTACTTTTTCAAAATTGTTATTTATAGACTTACACACATCTGGATAGATTTTTATTCCTAAATATTTTAATTATTTTTCTTCACAATTATATTTATATCTGTCCTTAAAATCACTAACTAGTAATTGATTTAACACTAAAGTTTCAGTTTTATTGCCATAAAATTTCAGCAGCAATATTTCTTGAAATGTTTCAATTTCCAAATCTATTTCTTTGATCGAATTCATTTCTATTAATTGTGAATCCATCAATTTTTCCATTACTTTTTATACTATTAGCTAAGGGTTTGATAACTAGTGCAAATAATGAAGGGTCAAGGGACACCCTTATTTTGTGCCTTTGTTTAAAGTGAATCATTGACAAATGTAATATCCAATTTTAACATATGCTTTGGAGTCTCTATACATTTTTTTAATATTCCAATAAACTATTCTGGAAATGCAAACAATTCTAAAGTTTTAAACAAGTAGTTTCAATCTAGAGAATCAAAAGCTCTTTCAATATCTAAACTAATTAGTGCCAATTTCTTTTTCATTCCATTTGCTAAATCTAAGATAGTTGCTACCCTTTTAATAATATTGTATGTTAATCTATTGACTATAAATCCTGTTTATTTTTATTAATTAACTTATCTACTATATCTCTTAATCTTGTGGTGAAAATGGAAGTAAATAATTCATAGTCTACATTTAATAGTGAAATAGGTTTATATGAGCAGACTAACTTATTGTCCTTTCCTTGTTTAAGTATAGTGAGATTACAAAAAAATTCCATGAGGGAGGAATTATTTTTGTCACCCTGAATTATCCTGAAAATGTCACTCAGTAATTCTAAAATATTTAATGGAAACATACTTTATAATTCCATACTTAAACCATCTAACCTTGAAGCTACATCATTTTTACCTTTTCTTTAAATTCTATCAGTGTAATAGGTTTATTCAACTGAGATATTTGTTGGTCATTTAGCAACAAGTAACATTTTTCTTTAAATAGCTGTCATTTTTATAATCACCACGATTATTATTTTTATCCTTATTAAGAGCATCATACAATTTTTGAAAGCTATTAAGCATCTCCTCTATATCTGAATAGGCTTTTTTAGTGTGAGGATTTTGGACATTATTGATCTGTACCTTTTTTGCTTAACATCTTACTTCTATTGGCTAATCTACATAGATTTTTTGAAGTCATTGCATGGCATAACTATGCAATTTTATTTTTTCTAAAGCTTTATGTGTTAAAACTGTGATATTTTGTTATTAATTTTTTAATGATTTCAGTATTATCTAATTTCTTTGTTATTGTTCAAACCTCACTTTGTGTATTTTACTTTCTATTTCTAACTGTTTATTCCATTCTTTCATGTTATGATTAGCTCATCTTCCCATTTTACCTATAAATGCATTTTAAGGATTTCCATCGTATGAGGTTACTAACTTGACCATTATCATTTAAAGATAAAACAAATCCTAGATTTGTTCATTAAGGTAACTCTTAAACTCATTTAATTTCATCATATATATTGACATTCTAAAAATAATCCAAATGTTCTTATATCCATTACCACATTAAAACTTAGTGATTAGGATCAGGTAGAGAACAAGGAATAGTTTAAAATAATTCACTTTATTAGTAAATCTACAGAGGCATAAATCCTATCAATCCTAGTTTACTTGCCACGCAGATAAAAATAATGAATGAAGAACAACAACTTATCTTCTGGTTTTACTAGTAAAACAATTAAATTATTATTACTACTACTCTGTCTATTTACTGTTTTAGTTGATGCCAGTATTTTAGCTTTCTTCTGTTTACTTGTATCTTCTATACTAGCTATGCAGTTAGAATCTCCTGCTAAAAATTAAAGTACCCTTCCAATGACTTTGTAGTAAGTTTAAGTGATCTTTAACCACTCCTGCACCTATTCCAGAAATGCAGTAAACATTAGCTAATGTATAGAGTCTGCCATTATATTTAATTATTACTAATGTATACATTCCTTTAGGAACATTAAAGGATTCCATGACCTTAGGTATTACAGTGGGCTTTCTCCAAAGTAAAGAAGCTCCTTGCCTATTTTTGTTAAAAGAAGTAGATGCTAACATTTCATAACATTTCATAACTTAAGTTATTTAAATATTGTATATCTTTATCTATAAAGTGAGTCTCTTGCAAGAATATAATGTCTCCTCTACTAATTTTAGATATCCCATTAATTATTTCCTTTTTTTGTCATTATTTAGTCCATGTACATTAATAGATAATATATTAGAATTTAAAAATATTTCTTTTAAAAGATAATATGACACATTAATCCACCATATTAAATTAATGAAGTCCTCAGACACTATCATGACATTTCAGATGTTTTGAATTCTTCCTTTCTACAAACTAAACTACTAAATTCAAAAATAACACAAGTCTGCAACTCTAAAGGTATATAATACTAATAAAACACAATCTACCATGGATACCAAAGTTCCTAGTTTGTCTATTGAAAAGTTAAACTACTAAACTATCACTCTATCTAGCAAAACCTAAAAATTCATCCCAAGAATATCTAAAAGTTACTGTGGCTTATAAATAATTACTATATTTTATATAGGACAAAATAAGAAGAGACTATTAATTTAGTTATATATGTTGCCATTTAATACTATTCCCTCATTACTGCATAAAAATTTAATAAATCTCTTTTATTCATCATAGACTTAAATAATTTAACAAATAGTATGCCATATACCTATTTATATAATAGTAGTACAATTTGCCCACTTAATATTTCTAAATTATTTTCTCATTCAACATTATTATATCTAGATCTCTAAATAAGTAAATATAACAGAGAGGGACCTGAAGAGGTAATCTGTAAAGTTACAGGTCACATGTAATTTTATCGTACTAAAATATATTACAAAAGAGAGATCAACTTATCAATGTTCAAATATCATAAACGTACACGTATCTTATCATCATCTTCTTTTGGCTATTCCCATTAGGGGTCACCACAGCGGATCATCTGTTTCCATTTCTTCCTGTCCTCTGCATCTTGCTCTGTCACACCAACAACCTGCATGTCCTCTCTCAACACATCCATAAACCTTACCTTAGGCCTTCCTCTTTTCCTGTTGCCTGGTAGCTTCATCCTTAGCATCTTTCTCCCAATATGCTCAAAATCCCTCCTCAGCACATGTCCAAACCAATGTAATCTTGCCTCTCTGGCTTTGTCTCCAAACCTTCCAACCTGGGCTGATCCCCTAATATACTGATTCCTAATCCTGTCCACCCTCGTCACATCCATTGCAAATCTTAACATCTTTAATTCTGCCACATCCAGCTCTAACTCCTGCCTTTTTGTCAATGCCACTGTCTCCAACCCATATAACATAGCTGGTCTCACTACCCTCTTGTAGACCTTCCCTTTCACTCTTACTGGTACTCATCTGTCACAAATCACTCCTGACACTCTTCTCTACCCAATCCATCCTGCCTGTATTCTCTTCTTCACCTCTCTTCCACACTCATCATTACTCTGAACTATTGATCCCAAGTATTTAAACTCATCCACCTTCACCACCACTACTCCATGCATCCTCACCATTTCTCTATCCTCCCTCTCATTCACACACATATATTCTGTCTTAGTCCTGCTGACCTTCATTCCTCTTCTCTTTAGAGCATATCTCCATCTCTCCAGGGTCTCCTCCACCTGTTTCCTACTCTCACTACAGATCACAATGTCATCTGCCAACATCATAGTCCATGGGGCTCCTGTCTGATCTCGTCTGTCAACCTGTCCATCACCATTGCAAATAAGAAAGGGCTCAGAGGTGATCCTTGATGTAATCCCTCCTCCACCATAAACACATCCATCATTCCCACCACAGACCTCACCGCTGTCACACTACCATCGTACATATCCTGTACCACTCTTACATACTTCTCTGACACTCCCGACTTCCTCATACAATACCACAACTCCTCTCTAGGCACCCTGTCATATGCTTTCTCTAAGTCTACAAAAACACAATGCAACTCCTTCTGACCTTCTCTGTACTTCTCCATCAACACTCTCAGAGCAAACATCGCATCTGTAGTGCTCTTTCCTGGCATGAAACCATGCTGCTGATCACTAATCATCATGTCCCTTCTTAACCTAGCTTCCACTACTCTTTCCCATAACTTCATGCTATGACTGATCAATTTAATCCCCCTGCATCATAAATATATATGTATATATATATATATATATATATATATATATATATATATATATATATATATATATATATATATATATATATATATATATATATATATATATATCATGTTATGTCAAAAGACACACATATATGTCATAGCTGTAACAAAAAGCTCTGAATTAATTTTTAATGTACAAGTGCCTACATTTCAAATTTCTGTAATACTCAACACATCAAATATCAAAATATTTTAAAAAAGCATTAGCTTATTAAACTACTTCATAAAAATATGCATATTAATGAGGTTGAAGATAATGTCTTACTATTTCTATGGAGTCAAAAACAATTGCAGTCTATATTGCATTCAAAAGTTGCAATGTGTTCAATTTAAATCTCATTCCCCTTTGCCAGATTCAAACACATTGAAAAATCTGCTTTATCTTCTATCAAAATGAATGTACTGATTCAGCAATAAAACACTCACCTTTCAACTTTGACTTATGAAATGAGTTATTTCAGGTAGTCTTAGTTAATTAAATAACATTCATCACATAAAAAAGCTTCAAAGTTCATATGACCAAGCTTCAAATTTCAGATTTCATATTATTTTGAAATACATTATATGACTTTCTATGTATAATATATGAAATCTTGTGCATTCACATTTCTGTCATATAGAGGTATATGCAATACAAATCTTTCTTAAAAGCAGTTTATTTAAATATATTTTGTCTTATGTTACCACTAGTGTTCTACCCTATTCTACATATCTTGTATTTCTAAAATCTCCCATCAATTAGCTATTTAATCATCAGTTCTCTATTAAATATTATAGTATGTGCACATATTTCTTAATTTACTGATACTGTTCTTCTATTAATCTTACATAGTAGATATTGCATTCCTTGGGGGTATGCATAGTCATAAGATGTTTACTCTTAATACTAATATTACAAGTAATCTTGACTATATATATATATATATAAAATAATTCCTGCTTATTTATTTGGAATATGTGTGTTTAGCCACTGTGAACTGCTGTTCTGATCTAAGCTTTACATGCTAACATCAGAATCTGGCTATAGCATGAGAAAATTATAACTCACAGTGAACAGTACCTGCTAATTTCCTCTGTAAGTTTCTCATTCTTCTTACTTCTTTTAAGCTGTTTTAATCAGTAACAAACATCTAACTTTACTTCCTTCAATTAATATGTACAGTTAATATGTATAGTTAAAGTTACTAGCACTGCAGCATAAGTTGTTAGCATGTAAAATGTTAGCAAATTATACATTACAACATTACTATATATTATATATAGTATATGTTGTAGCACTACTATAGCTTTTGTCTTACCAATTCTTCACTTCTAAGAAAGAAAAGAGGTGTTATTTTGAGTAGATTTCTCACAGGTATACTTCAGAAAAGAAAAAGAAAATAGAAAGTTATTTTTCTTCTTTTCACAGACACCAGTGATGAACTTTTGCCTAGATTTGTAACATTCTGAACAGATGGAATATTCCTTTGTTCTCAAGCTTTCTCAGTCTGTCTGTTGATTCATAAATGACCTGTGAAAGGAATTTGTCACACAGGAACAAGGAAAACAAAGTCAACAGCATTTTGACACTTCCAATTAACATGTTACTGACGTTCAGTTAACTCAGCGATCACTTACTAAATGATGTTGAATAAATAAAATAAATTCTTAACATATATAGCCTTAAAGTTACCGATTATATTGCTTATAATATGACATTTTCTTACACAAATCATTGGTTTAACATTTAGAAATGCACTTATAGGTTTAGTTAAATGAACTATATTGTTTTTCACTGTATGTACATATATATATATATATATATATATATATATATATATATATATATATATATAGCAAAACAGTAAAACTAACATTTTGTATTCCCTTTCATGAAAAATGCTTTACCTTAAAATGTAAATGCATACTTACATATGTTTTGAATCTTAAAGTCCAGTACAAGACTTTTACTTAAAAGGCACAGCTATTGCTTCAGAAAATAATCCAGCAATCAGTGAACAATAGTCATTTAAGGCTTTTTAGTATTAGAAGTTTTTCAAGAATTCGGCTCACTCCATCTCTTCAGAGATATACTGTTCCACTCCATTTTTTCTGTATTAAGGATTTTATTGGTGTGAATACCTTCTACAGCATGTTAAATATTTTGGTTTCTTCCAAAAGGAATAATGTGATCTTTGCAGGAAACACAACACTTTGCACTGTTCTTTTTAAGTTCACTTAATCAGTGCTAAGCAGGATTTTCTTTTACTCATTACTTTACTGGAAGAGTCATTGTCAAATGTGACAACATGTTCACCTATTTTAGTAGATAGGTTAGAACATGCTGCATTTAATGTTTTATTGTTTTTTTATTAAGTTAGACATGAACTTAGCTAAAATTGAGTATAGTGGTGAGTGTTCCTACTTAGAAGGTGCTCTCAGGGATCCAAGTGCTTTTTCAATTCCCAAAGATAAAATTTCAGGTAAACTTAATGTTTTATGTAGGCAGGTAGTTAAGAAGTTTATTATATTGTCTCCCTCATGCTTTTCAGGTATACTATACATTTTAATTTTAGTTCATGTTATTCTGTTTTCTAAAGCATCACATTTTTCTATGACCTAGTTATTTTGCTGTAAAAGAAATTCAGTATGAGACTCACCTTGAGTTATTCTGTCTTCATGATTATTCAAGATCTCTTCCATGCTGCTAATTTGTGCCCCTTGTTGTTTCATAATAGCTTCAAAATTTTCCATCTTCTTTCTGGTCTCTTTCTTGTAACATTCCAATTTTGTATCCAGTTTGTCTATTTTAAATAATATATCCTGAATAGTGCATAGTATTGACTGAATACCTTTTTTTAACACAAGTATCATGAGTAACATTTCTTGAATGACTTGTGTTGAAGTCTCTTTTCTCTTAACCAAACAGTTGAAATTCTAACAGAAAAATGTTTGCTTTTGAAGAACATGAATCTTTGAATCTTTTATTTGACTATTAGTGAATAAAATTAGCCAGAGAATATCTTCAAATTTTAATTTTTTGATTACATTTTCTGCCAGAGAAAAGTTTTCTGTCACAGAGCTTTCACTAGTTTCTGCTTTCAGTTAGCTATCTTGGCCATGCACCCTCTTCTTTAGTCTTGATGGTCTGAAAATCTGCCCTATTTAAGTACTGTGACATTGACCACTTACATATGCTATGTAACTCTAATTTGTAGTGGTCATACTAAACCCTTATTGAAAAACACCCCAGAGGAATACCGTTGAAATGGGACAGTCATGCAGGTTTAGGATTAAAGCCAACTTAGGCCAAATAACTGGAATTGTGGCAATGAGATAGCCCATACCTGGAGCTGGAACAATTTCATCCTCTTGAATATGTTAATAGAGACTATTAAACCTTAATCAATAACTTACATATCTGACATTTTCTTCAAGTGGGAGGTAAAGGTAAATTGTTCTTCATCAGTTTTCTGTGGGCATCATTAAGCCCCCTTTCACTCCTGAATTTCTGCAATTCTTACTGAGGTTTCAAACTCCAATCTGTTAAGGAAAGTATTTTGTTCCTCACTGAGACTAACACTGTATTAAAATCACCAATAACGAATAAGGGTAAATCCTGTTCAGTGTTGCCCTTACTAGAATAGCAACTCCTGTTTCATTTAGAAACATACATTATATGCACTTGGGTCCTACAGAATACATGTTCAAATCTTAGGATGTCCACATGAAACTTTATATTCCAGAATTTAGATCACATAAATCCTGAATTTATGAAAACTGATGTTTGCATACTTTTCTTTTAGCATTTGAATTAACACCATACCCTATCATTAAATAAAACATGGTTGAGCATGAGCTAACATGGAACTAAAAGGAAATCATCATAATAAACTACTAAGTTGAGTATTCATAGTTGCCTAGTAGCTGATGGCTCACAGAAGTTTTAAAGAGTGAAGAACATGCTGCCCCTACACACAAAGTTAGTAAACGTTAACTTGGTAATGCTTTTACAGCTATGAGGTTCATGTTGCAATCTCTCACATCTCTAAATACTGCTAAGTAGTAGCCATTATTTTCCATTTTTTTTTGTTCTTCTTTGATCAAATAATTTTTGATTTTCTTAGCAGTCATAGCTGCAGCAGGAGTTGATCTTCCTGAATTAATTTATCTGAAGCTAATTCTGCCCTTGTAGTAAAAAGTACATAGAGTCTAGTAGTCCTCCAAATCTATTGCTAAGCATCATCTAATTCAAAAACAGTTTCTAGAAGGATGACTATCTTGAACTGACAGGGAGGTTTCCTTTGGAAACACATTGCATTGGACCTTCGTCATGCCATAGGCTGGATAAAACACAAATGGTACCATATTTCTTCATCCCCAGTACATTGCTTACTGTCCCTCTGGAAAACTGCCTTGGCTAAACCTGGAATCAGTTAGCTATCTCAAAATAGTCGCTGATATCTTACTGTCCACTCTGCTTCAAAAGCATGTCTTGCAAGAAGTAAAAGGGAAAAAACAAGTCTTCTGGAGATGAGAAGGTGAATTTTCTTCCACAACATTGTATTCTGAGTTGGTAGTGAGGCAACGTTCTTTTAAAGTTAATCCTGAGAGCTTATCAGCAAAAATAAACAACCATCATTTGTCAATTACAGAACATCTTGGTCAGCACAGATAAACATGTGCTATGGTATGGATTCCTGTGAGGTTAGGCATTTCATAGACCAGTAGGCATTTTCTGTTGTTTTTTATGGGATGTTCTGATGTTTATAGCCTTTGTCAGACACTCTTCTACGGATATGTAGAGGTCTCCACTCTGAAAGACACCTGCTAGTCTTAACTGATGCATGTCTAACAGTTTTCAGGGTCCTCAAATTGTTTCCATATTTTCTGTAGCTTTGTATCTAACTAGGTCAGATAAAAATCATGTCCTTGGTGTATGTTAGCTTATGTACTCATAATATTTTCTACAGAAGAGATGTAGAGGACACATTCCTCAATTGCCTGTTTATGAAGGTTGTTTACTTTTTATTGATAGCAGCATCTTAAAGGGCCTTACTCACTAAACAAGTTAATCTATTTGATTTTCCAAGGACATCTTCAGAAACATACCGACCTGGTTGACCAACTCCTGAGGGCACCATCTCAGCTATAAACTACTGATTTCCATGACTGTGGATCAAAAAAACTGTATAAAAATGATATAAACCTCGACAGATCACAAACCACAACTCCCAGCCAGTATTTCTACTTGGGTCCAATTGAGGTATTAAGGATATTGTGGTCTAAATGGTTATACATGCAGAATGGTAAAAATAAGCACAGAGCTCAGCTGGGATGTTTTCTAATTTGAATTGGCCTTGACAGCCAAGTGTAGTACTTGTTGTTACAAATGTGCACAAAGCATTTAACCAAACTTAAATAAATGTATTCACTAGTGTTAAGAAAAATACATTTTGACTCAAGTATTTACTTTTACAACAGTGTACGCTTGATTTTTCTGAACAAAAATAGAACACATAGAATTCACAGGATAAAAACAGGTGTAAATCAAAACAACAACTGCACCCTTTCTAGTCATACTAGCATTAAATCCATTGATATCAGCCATCCAGGTCAACATTAAAGTCTAACATTTACATATGTTCAATTCAGTTGAAGATTTTTAAGATGACACATTAATAAACAAACAAAATGGAGTCTAATAAAAATAATTTCTGTTTTTAACTGACAAAACATAAAATATCATTGTTTTTAAAATGACATTTTCTCTTAGCATTTGAATTAACCCCTCTCCCCACTTCACATCATTAAATGCAAAATCGATACAGATACAGAAGGTTTTGAACTTATGGTTAAAAAGTGGTGTCTTTTTAAATGTTCTTGAACCATCTTACACCTGTACAGACAAACAAGTAGCCACACTGTAAAAAAAATTAGCTTTAGATAAGAAATGTTCCTTGTTAAATATCTTTTTGTTAGGTAATATAAATAAGACATATAATTACTGGATTGTTGGATGTTCATAAGAAACAACATAATTTCTCCAGCAACAGTAAGGTATTAATGCCATTGTGGAGAAAATTATTTTTAAAACAGTTCAACCAGAATCCCATGTGTGCTTATTTCTGAATATCAACAGTGCAAGTTCAGAATGTTTGACACTTAACTATACATTTTCTGTTAATATGTGATAAACCTAATCAGCTGGGACTCTAACCTACTAAAAGAAAAGTTGAGAATATTTAATGTTAATTCATACATTAGGTTAATTACTTCTTATGATTAATAATCTCTAAACTTGTTAATGCACAAGACATTCAACAAGAGATCTGTTAAAATATATAAAAAAAAGATGATTAGAAAAAAAACATGCCACAACTAAAATTTCCATGGCCATAGATAATTAAGGCAGATAATTAATACTGACATTTTTTTTCCTGAAGAAAAATTGTCTTAGCCTCTGCAGCTGCAAAGTCCAGTAAAAGGAAACAATCAAAAAATTGCCTAGGGTGTCTTTGTACAGTTTTTTACATTGCTTAAAATTTGAAATTGCTATTATAGTATCATCCATTATTTCCAAAGCAAAGAGCCCAGCTAATGTTTATTTTGTGCAGAAAGTATATTCAAATTTGTTTTCAATCAACTAAAAGCACAGCTGTAAACATAGAATAAGTAAAAAATCAAATCTGATATGCTTCAGCTACCTCAGTTACCAACTCCTGTCCCACCACCACATCACTTACGTCACTCACCTAGCAGGGTAATCAGTAAGGGAAGAAATCATAACCATAGTGCACAATGTGCATTAGTGTTTGCTTAATTCACATACCAAATTGTTTTGCAGTTCATAGCTTGGCATAGAGTAGAAGATGTAGTCAGATTCATATATTTATAGATATGTTATCAGTAGATCATGTACAGCAACACAGCATTTGCACTGTAGTTTGTAAAGTACATTGTTTACTTACCAAGTAGAGGCATTCAGCTGTCTTTCACTGATAAGGCAAAGATAGCCATATTCCAAATATTATATGAATGGACTGCAGTCCTGTAATCTTTGCAAATATGACAATTGGCATTGCCAATTTAGCATCAGCAGTGTGTTGCATTCAACAAGAATGAACCCCCCGTACCCTACACTTTCAAGTAATCCAGTGTTAAATGGTAGAAGCACAGGGAGACAAACAGTATTCTATATATCATAAGGCAGTGGCCATCATTATTTTAGCCATTCTGTCTACTAGGATATTCTGCACTCCACCTAGAGATATCACAGAAATATAGCTTTATCTTGAAATATCCCTCAGCATATCTGATGCTGTCTGCAGAAACATACATTAGTTTTCCACAACCACAGCATATCTGCATGTTTTGTTGTGTGTTTTCAAAATGTTTTACCTGTTAGACATAGCAGGTCCATGATACAGGTATTGCCCATATCTGTGTTTATTTATTTGTTATTTATTTTATTGTATTTGTTGACCAGAAATGTCCACTGGGCCTAGGAAGAGCCCATTTTCATTGTAGGCCTAGGGAGAAACGTTCCACATTATTACATGCAAAAGTAAAAAAGAATGTTGATACATACAAAAGTAAAAAACAATGTTGATACATAGGACAATTTTAGCAGTACTCTCATTTAATTAATTACATGCAAAGATCCTTAACTATATGCAGGATGAAAATATGTTAATACACAGAATGAAGTATTGTGGCCAGTACTATCACATGAGACGAAAAGTAATAGCAGAAATGGCAATAATGTATTACAGTCAGCTATAAATGTGAAAGTAGTGATGCCATGTATTTGAGTTAACACATGAATATATATATATATATATATATATATATATATATATATATATATATATATATATATATATACACGAGTGTGTGTGTGTGTGTGTGTGTGTGTGTGTGTGTGTGTGTGTGTGTGTGTGTGTATAGTTCTAAGCTGAGGAAAGTTGACTCCAGAGTAGAAAGCAGGTGACAGAAAGGCTGAAGAAGGAAGACTCAGTCAAGGTGACAAAAAAAAGTCAGAATGGTACAGAGAAGAACAGGGGAATGTTTTTAAAGGATAGGTAGAGGTTGTGTTAACTATAAGAGGTGACAAATTGTATATAGAGAATTACTAGGTATGTGCACAGGATAAATAATGGATACATGCCCCAAATATTTATGAGTAGCCATGCTACTTCTGTCTGTCATTTGACTTACATTTAATACCAGCATTTTTTTTCAAGCAAAATCTTGTTGGGATTAATTCTCTGGAAATGAAAACAATAATATGGTATACCTTCTATATTTTATATAGGGGGAGTAAAAGGAGTTTTTCTGTTAGGCTTAAGGGACAAGTTAGGGACATTAAAAAAGCAAATGAAGTAAGTCCAGTGGCTGTACATTTCCAACAATTTTATAATAGGTATCTTTCTGGGATGCAGGAGACAATTTTAGAACAGGTACAAAATTAATATTTATCACCCTATGATATAAAGAATCTTCTTCTTCTTTCAGCTTTTCCCAGTTAGGGGTCGCCACAGTGGATCACGTGTTCACTCATGATTGGCAGTAGAGTTTTACAATGTCGAGTTGCCAGCCCAACCTTCCACAGAAGGCACGCACATGCACGCACTCATGCCTAGGGCCGATTTAGAGTGTCCAGTCAACCTATAGCATGTCTTTGGGATGTGGGAGGAAACCGGAGCACTCGGAGGAAACCCATGCAACCACAGGGAGGACATGCAGACTCCACACAAAAGGCACCCCAGCCAAGGATCGAACCAGAGAACCTCTTGCTGTGAGGTGATAACACTAACCGCTGCACTACTGTGGCCACCACCCTATGATATAAAGAATAAGCTACATAAAAAAGATCCTATTTTTATTTTAAAGTTTAATACCATTTTCCCTGTAGGACTAAATGGGGAATGTAATTGGAAATGTTTTTTTTTTTTTGTAGTGGGAGCTTTTTATCAAATTGTTTGAATGTTTAATTGTTTAATTGAAAAATTGTGGGGTATATATAGAAGGTACATTGAATAATGAAGCTCATATTCTGAAAAGGCTGTGTTAAGCCAAGGCACTAAGAGATTTGCTGATTTCTTAGATTTTGTTATTAAAGTGTTTTTTTTTTATATCACTGGCCTTCACATTTTTGTGTTTTTCCATATGGTATACCTTGTTTTATATTAAAGATTTGTATAGGATTGTAAGAATATACTACCATTGTGTTAGATTACAGCAATTCTACCATGTATTCCCACAATCTTATTAGATGGTAAACAGGGCATCATTTTTATTGTCATGTTTATCCTGTCAATACAGGAGTCCATTAAACATCATGGACTCAATAGATTCTTAAGAGATCTGACATTTAGTTTCTAAGTTTTCCATAAGTATGCAAAACTGTTAAATGGGATGGGTAATTCCAGTTCTTTACACTATTTGTGTCTTAGCAGTGACTATTGTTTGCTTGGTTATAATAGACATATTTTAGATATTAATTTTTTAGTGATGCTGGAAGTTCACTAAATCCCTGACTGCTCATCATAAGAAATGGACCTCAATACAATGTCTGAAAAGGCTTAAGACTTCAGGTAAGACTGCAATATTATTATATTTTTGATTACCTAAAGATGCGTATATAGTTTTCTGTGTAACACTCAATGTGTCATACAATAAAAACATTATGCAGAATATGAAATATTTGCTGCATGCTGGGTTTGATACAATCTTCTATATAATCTTAGCCAAGGTAGACCTACACAAATACAGAACTGGCAGGCAATGTTGAGGCAGAAATTAACAGAATATGCCTCCTCTCCCATACACATATACATAAACATGTGTATAAACACACGCACATGAATGCCCACATGCACACATATACACACACACACACACACACACACACTGCCTAAAGCATTGTGTTCATTGATCTGTGAGTTTTTATATGATACAAGGCAATTATGTCTGTGTAACATGGTTGTTGAGGCATTTAGAAAATATGAAAACTATGACAATATAAATAGTATATGAACAACAATATCTCTAAAGCAGCACTAGTTACTGGTCAAATATCAGTGCAGCTATGTAAACTACCATGAAATCTTTAAATTGAAATCATTCAATAACTTATATGCAGCATAATAAATTATTAATGCAAATATGAACATGCGATATTTGATGTCTAGAGGCATCATTTGGATGTAACTGTAGAAACACCTAGAGGCATCACTGGGCTATAATGATTTAAGAATAAAATCATCAGGCCACAAAGAACAAGAACAGACAGTTAATGCTTCTCATCTACAGCCTAATAAATTCATGTCAAGACAAATACATCACTACATAGGGTACCTCCCACAGACAATGCACAACAGTAAGCAGTTGTTTATACAAGTCTAACACCTGGTGGAACCAGAACCATGAAACCACTATGTACCACTCCATGGTACTGAGGATTTTCCACCTCTGCTACAGTAGAAACTGTATAACTGCAATCACATAAACTAGAAGCAGGGTGTGTTTTAAATAAGCAACTCCTAGTACCAGCAGAGTTGATTTCCCAACAGAAGTGAAGCATCTATATATGAACATTTCCCTGAGAATGTGCTGTGATACTGATTGATCAGAGTTTTGGGACATATTAGCCTAGACTGCTTTCTGAAAGATGTATAATACCAGGTATTTCTTTAGCAATGCCCTAGAATCTGCATCAGCTCATGAAGAGCATGTGTGAACCTGCACATCCCATGACACAAACTTGATGTGCTGATGTGGTAGCTCCATAGCATAGAGAGATGAAGATCTTATTGTGACCCAGATGACCTACGTTTGAGTTCTGGTTTGTGCACTGAAGCAACTTATAAAGGAAGAATGAGGAATGAAATGACAATGCCTACTTACCATTTTCAGCATGCAGGATGTGGGGATATGTAAAGGGCGTAACCAGGCATACTGTCCAGTGGTGACTCCAGAAACAAGACAGGTGATGGCTGCAAAGTTTTAAGTGGATTGACAGTGAAGAGCGTATTATTGTGAAGACAAAGGAGACTCCCTCACAGCAACATTACCAGCCCATTTGCCTGACATAACCCAGCATATTGAGAATCCTTAGCATGTAACTTAAAACCTCTGTACCTAGCAAAAATGCTGAATAAATTCTCTTCTTATTTGCCCTTTGTAGAACCTGTTCAAAATTCTTTTTCATAATACTATGGGAGAGTTTGCACCCACAATGCAGAGTAATAAATCAGATGCTGGAGACCAGAAGACTAGAGATACTGAAGATGAGTACCAGTCAGCATTTTGCGTTCATACTAGCACATTTATAAGTGATGGAACTATTTTTCTGCTTTTGGAGCTGCTGTTATAATGCACATTCTTATGGTGCCTGGCTAGCAGTTGGTGTAGAGGATTAAGGCTCTGAGCTATTATTCGTGTGGTACAAGGTTTGATTATCTTAGCTTTTATATTCCTACTGTGTGATCTTGAGCAAGTCACTTAACTACACATTTTTCCCAGATCTGAACAGGGACTCTCTGTCTATTGGGCCTACCTGGTTAACAAATAGGCACTTTTTACTATTATTTGGTGATGC
Source organism: Protopterus annectens (assembly GCF_019279795.1). Lineage (NCBI taxonomy): Eukaryota > Metazoa > Chordata > Ceratodontiformes > Protopteridae > Protopterus > Protopterus annectens. Next base: position 28,020,227 of record NC_056736.1, on the reverse strand, counting down.
ATACATCCACCCACTGAGATTGCACATAAAACTCATATTTTAGACAATGGAGTTTGTGCTTGAGTTTGTGATTACCTGCCTGCAGTGTCTAGAGACAAAGGACTATACGTCTCATTTAGTGATGTTTCTTCACTCATACAATGCCCAAACCAAAAGGTAAACTGGTCACACAGACAAACCATACAGTTTGTTTTTGAGTCACTTCTCCACCTATGGAAGAGTTCTTCCTGATAGTTCTACCCTTGTGTTGTATGTTCACTTTTTCTTCTTTCTCCTTTCCTCTTCCTCTTCTGCTTTTTTCCTTCCACATTTTAATACCACTCTCCTGTTAAATTTGAAACAGACCTGAACTTTAGCTCCACTCTGTCACTGCTCTGTCCTTTAAAGATTGTTACTTTGGGGAAATTGTAATAGTTCACTCCACACTGGCTCCCTGGCTCATCTTTATTCTCCAAAATAGCAAAAATTTCTACTTATCCCAGAATCATAATCTTTATAATCTCACTCCAACCCTGCAAAACATTGTATATCATATTCTCGAAACCACTGCCTTATTTCATCTAATACACATGCATGTTCTTCCATTATAATGCATATTATCCCTACAACCTCCCTTCAACCCATTAAACACCCTATCGCAATCACACCATGCTACACATATTTCCTAGATCCCTCCTGACACACTGGCACTCTATTTTATCACCATTTTTGTCACACTCACACATAAATCCTATGTTGCAGCACCATTGTAATGATTTAGTCCTTAATTAATTCCCTTCTCCTGCTTCATTATTTTAGCAGCAGTGTTTAATTTACTGCAAGAAAATGTAGGGAATTTAAATATTGAGTAGCCCATCTTTTATAGCTAATATGTTTCTTATTATTTCTGTCCGACTTACCTGCCTTGGTTTATCCTTCTACGATACTCTTAATTCTCATTACTTTCTTCTCAGCTGTTTTATTCACCTTTTCAACTAAGTCATTATTTCAAAATTCAGATCTCCATATTCAGTTTTAGAACTACATCTAAAAGTGAATATTCTTCCCTCAAACAACTACGTAGTCTGATACACATTCTTAAGTATTACCTTGTTCCCATTCTGAACTCAGGAACAAACTGGTCAAATTCTAACTTCTTGCCATAAAAAAATCATCAGTTCAGGTGATTTTAACCAAAATCCTGGCTACGCAGACATTTATGCTTGCCTTTCCTACAAATCCAATGTGATTAAAATAACCCTTTTAAACACCAGTAGTCTAAACAACATATGGGCTCAGATTGAAGCCTGGTAACTTAAAAAGAAACTTGATATAGCTGTCTGAACCATTATCTGGTTTAAATATTCATTCTGCCTCTCTGATTACATTCTAGACGGTGTCAAATACTTATTGCAGAAGGTCTGCAACTGGAAGACAACTGGAAGAAAAAAGCAAGTCTGTATCATCTTAAATGGTCCCCAAACGCAACACAACTTCTGAAACTCTCCAAATTAGATAATAACATAATCATACTTGCAGATTTCACCAAACTAAAGAAAGGACCCATTTACATTCCTTATCTTTGTACATGTTCCCTTCTTGAACATATTGTAGAATAAATATGATGTACCACACACACACACACACACACACACACACACACACACACACACACACACACACACACACACACACACACACACACACACACACACACACACACACACACACACACACACACACACACACACACACACACACACACACACACACAAACACTCTCAATATCATTAGCCTAGGTGACTTCATTAGTAACACTGCATGCTGTTATATATGCAATTCAATAATACTTCTATTAGATCCCTTAGTCTCACCATTTTGTGGATAAGTCTAACAGAATAAATACTATGGAAGAAAAGACTATATACTTTGCAAATCCTTACTACCATCTCCAGTATCTGTAATACCCTCTGCATTTATTATAACATGAATGACCACTACCCAGTCCTTTCAAGTTTGTAATTGAACGATAAACCTCATTTTTCTCCTCATGTTCTTAGCTGCTCCGCCTCCCAAAGCATGAACTCAATATCCATTTCTCACCTAGACAGAATAAACAGGAACAAAATCTGTATCACTGATCTCCCAAACTCTGCTTATCCCTGCTTTTAAAATGTTTTTACTCAGGCATAATGCTTTCTCTTCTAAGCTAGTGAAAGAGAAAAGGCCAAAAGTTTCCTTGGTTAACTAGACACATAAAAGCCATCATTAAGTATGAGATAATGTAAAATTCAACTGGAAAACATATACTTTTGATGGAGCCTTGTATAATTTTAAGAATTAAAAAAGAAAGTATTACCTGCTAACTCTGCAATGGATGATTATCATAGCACGAGCATCAGTGATGTCATCTTCATGATTTTCCTGAGAGATATAAAGGACTTGGCAGGTATTATAACTTACTCTCTCAAAATTCATAACCACCTATCTCACCTGCCTATCTCCTAATGAATTTAAAGTTTCTATCTGCCAACATAAACCTGAACAGCAGTACAAATACCATATCACCCACCAATTAATGCACCTGAATCTATACAAACATTTCAGTATAAAAGTATATCTCATAAATCAGTCATCAAAATCCTTATAAAATTATACAAAAGTATATACCTCAGTTTCAACAGGTTAGTCAGTGAATTTATAGGACTTTATCATATTGCATGACATGAACTTGGTACCTTTTTTATTGATTTACTTCCACCATTAGAATGCAGCATGTCTGTTTTTTTTTATCATTAGTAAAATGTTGTTCAGTTTTATATTGACAATGATAAATCTGAAAACAAAATACTTTAGTCAGTAAACTTGCTATTGTAAAGGTAAGACATCTTACTAATGTCTATCAAAAAAGAAAACTAATTTTGAAGACCTTTCCCTGGATTGGAGAGTTATCGCACTTCAGCTGTCTGGCCTTTCTAAAATGTAACATGCAGGTCAAACTTCACTCAAAATGACACTTGATTTGTTCATTGGACACTACATAACACTTTAATGCCAGCATTGACCAAAATCCCCATAACCTCAAATACAAATACCATGGCTGCACAAATATGACTTAATCTGAAGAAATCTGCATAAAAGGATAAAAAAACTCATGACAACAATAAAACTTTAAACAGAGGAAATACACTCAAACTGCAGTTGTATTATTAGAAATGTATTTGTATCTTTATGAATTTAATTAAAAAATATATGTATGTTTTACAGGCCCTGAATAGATCAGGAGAGAGATTCTGAGATAAAAAAATAGCTATTAGAGAAAAAGTCAAAACAATGATTCTTACAATATTCACTTTACAAACACTGGAAAGGTGTGTCTTCCAAGTTGTCAATAAAAAAAAAAAAAGTTGAGCAGAAATACAGCACTCCAGTTCAACCGACTGAAAGTCAATGTTTTCTAGAAATGGGCAATTTCCTTATAGCCAGGTCACTTCAGTTACTTATGTCTTTAAAGTATTGATTTTAATGGTATTCTTCTTATTAAATTCAAACATGCTAATGTTGTTCCCTACTTAAACTGAGAAAAAGACCCTCATGACTTCAGACAAATGTCAAACATTTGCCTGTTAACCAAAATCATTGGAAGTCTAGCTGATGACCATTTAACTTGGCATATTAATAAACAAGGGGCAGGATTCATGAAGGCTTGCACGGAGTGTAAGAGACGTGTAACACTCCATGCAAGCCTCGCGATCCAGGAACAGCCCGAAACTCCGTGTAAGAGACCAGCTAAAACGTCTCTTACATGGACTGGGCGTGGATATGCTAAATACCTCACTTGCAGCCAAAAGGCATGCAAATGAGGTAGAGTAGCGATCCATGAAACAGAAAGCAGCCCGTGTAAGAGCCGTTTTAGCTGCAGAAATGTACTCAGTTGACAACTGAGTACGTTTCTGCAAAAATCACAATGGAGCCATGTCAGCTCAAATAAAGGGTGCATATGTGTCAGGCAGCATGCCAATGGCCAAAATATGTGGCCATTGACAAGGTACCCGATGCAAT